>NC_058411.1:15344-35850 GCF_002201575.2 Neomonachus schauinslandi | reverse complement strand
ACATTGATTGATTTGTGAATGTTGAACCACTCTTGCATCCAGGGGATAAATCCCACTTGGTCGTGGTGGATGATCCTTTTAATGTATTGTTTGATAGTATTACCTAGGATTTTGTTGAGGATTTTGGAATCCATATTCATCAGGGATATCGGTCTGAAAGTCTCCTTTTTGATGGGGTCTTTGCCTGGTTTGGGGATTAAGGTAATGCTGGCCTCATAGAATGAGTTTGGAAGTTTTCCTTCTGTTCCTATTTTTTGAAACAGCTTCAGGAGAATAGGTATTATTTCTTCTTTGAATGTTTGGTAGAATTCCACAGGGAACCCATCAGGCCCTGGACTCTTGTTTTTGGGGAAGTTTTTGATCACTGCTTCAGTCTCGTCACTGGTTATTGGCCTATTCAGGTTGTCAATTTCTTCCTGTTTCCGTCTTGGCAGCTTAGAGGTTTCCAGGAAGGCCTCCATTTCATCCAGATTGCTCAGTTTACTGGCATATAGTTGTTGATAATAATTTCTAATAATTGTTTCTATTTCCTTGGTGTTAGTCGTGATCTCTCTGCTTTCACTCATAATTTTATTAATTTTGGTCCTTTCTCTTTTCCTTTCAATAAGTCTGGCCAGTGGTCTATTGATCTTATTAAGTCTTTCAAAGAACCAACTTCTAGTTTCATTGATCTGATCTACTGTGTTTCTGGTTTCTAATTCATTGATCTCTGTTCTAATCTTAATTATTTCTCTTCTAATGCGTGGCTTAGGCATCGTTTATTGCTTTTTTCTCTAGTTCGTTAAGATGTAGAGTTAGTTGGTGAATTCGGGGTTTTTCTGTTTTTTTGAGTGAAGCTTGATGGCTATGTATTTCCCCCTTAGGACCGCCTTTGCAGTATCCCATAGGTTTTGGACAAATGTTTTTTCATTCTCATTGGTTTCCATGAATTGCTTCAGTTCTTCTTTGATTTCCTGGTTGACCCAAACATTCTTGGGCAGAGTGGTCTTTAGCTTCCAAGGGTTTGAATTTCTGCCAATTTTTTTCTTGTGATTGAGTTCCAGTTTTAAAGCATTGTGGTCTGAGACTATGCAGGGAATAATCTCAATCTTTTGGTATCAGTTGACACCTGATTTGTGACCCAGTATGTGTTCTATTCTGGAGAAAGTTTCATGAGGGCTTAAGAAGAATGAGTATTGTGTTGTTTAAGGTGGAATGTTCTGTATATATCTGTGAGGTCCATCTGGTCCAGTGTATCATTCAAAGCTCTGTTTCTTTGTTGATTTTCTGCTTAGATGATCTGTCTATTGCTGAGAGTGGAGTATTGAGGTCTCCTACAATTAACATATTGTTATCAATATGACTCTATTTTGTTTAACAGTTGGCTTATGTAGTTGGCTGCTTTCATGTTGGAGGCATAGATATTTACAATAGTTAGATCTCCTTGTTGGATACACCCTTTAAGAATGATATAGTGTCCTTCTCTGTCTCTAACTACAGTCTTTAGTTTAAAATCTAATTTGTCTGATATAAGAATTGCTACCCCAGGTTTCTTTTGAGGTCCGCTGGCATGGAAGATGGATCTCCATCCCTTCACTTTCAGTCTGGATGTATCTTTAGGTTCAAAATGAGCCTCTTGTAGACAGCATATGGATGGGTTTTGTCTTTGTATGCAATTGGAACCCTGGGCCATTTTATGGGACCATTTAGGCCGTTCACGTTGAGAGTGATTATTGAAAGATATGAATTAATTGTCATCATGTTGCCTGTGAAGACCTTGTTTGTATAGATGGTCCCTGTAAATTGCTGTTGTATATGACTCTTGGGGTCTTTCTCCTTTTATAGAACCTCCCTTAATATTTCTGGCAGGCCCACTTAGTGGTCAAATATTCTTTCAGTTTCTGCCCATTTGGGAAGCTCTGCATCTCTCCATCCATTCTAAATGATAGGCTTGCTGGATAAAGTATTCTTGGCTGCATGTTCTTCTCGTTTAGTACCCTGAATATGTCTTGCCAGGCCTTTCTGGCTTGTCAGGTCTCTGTGGATAGGTCTGACATTATTCTGATGTTCCTCCCTCTGTACATAAGGAATCTCTTCCCCCTAACTGCCCTTAAGATGGTTTCCTTGGTTCTAAGTTTTGTGAGTTCTACTATTACATGCCGGGGTGTTCGCCTGTTTTCCTTGATCTTGGGAGGAGTTGTCTCTGCCTCTAGGATTCGAATGTTTGTTTCATTCCCCAGATTAGGGAAGTTCTCAGCTACGATTTGCTCAAATACATCTTCTAGTCCTCTCCCTTTCTCTGCTCCCTCCGGGATTCCAATTATTCTGACACTGGAACCCTTCATGGTGTCACTTATTTCTCTGATTCTATTTTCATGGATTCTGAGTTGTTTTTCCCTGGCCTCCTCTTTTCCCTTTTTATCTATTAAATTGTCTTCCAGGTCACTAATTTGTTCTTCTGCCTCACTTACCCTAGCTGTTAGATTATCTAGATTAGATTGGATCTCATTGATAGCATTTTTAAGTTCTGCCAATTCACCTTTCATTTCTGCCCCTAGAGACTCTATGTTACCATCAACTGATTTTTCCATTCTAGCTATTGTCTTCAGAATTGCTAGCCTGAATCCCATCTCTGACATCTTGGTATATCTGCATCCATTTGTAAATCTGTGGCATAAATTATAATCTCTGAGTCTTTCCTATTTTGGGAGTTCCTCCTCCTAGTCATTCTGTTGATGGGTGTTTGAGGAAATGTATAGAGTCCAAATTATTGACCAGAACCCAAGCAAGATGCACCTGTTTTCTAGGGACTTTAGGGTTGCTGGCCTCTTGTTTTCCTAGCCTGTCTTCTGGGGGAGGGGCCTTCTGAGCTGTTACTTAGGCAGCCCTGTTTGGACAGAGTTGCCCTACCCCCTTTGGCAGGGGATGGACTCAGTGGGAACCCGTTTTTTGGGACCTTTGTTCTCTGGCAACTTTCCCTGGTGGTTTTCCTCCTCTCTTGTGAGAGTCAGAGCTGAAGAGACCATTTCCAACCCTCTACCTCAGAGCAGAGAGATGGCAGCCTGTTCTTCAGTGAGCTCTCCAGGGCACAGTCTCTCCATTTCTGTCTGTGCTGTTATAAACTGCAGCCTCCTGGGTTGTGGGCTCCTCCACAGCACTCCCAGTCCTGCCTCCAGGTCAGGGCACATCTCTGCCCTTTGTGCTTCTAAAACTGCCAGACGCCCCCAGTTCACACGTGCGACCCTGCTGCTCTGGGTTTCCGCCTGGGGGGGTGCCCTAAAGTCCTTTCCCCACTGCTACCAGTCTGCCAGTCTCTGCCCCATCCCCAGCACAGGAGGCTATTGCTCACCAGTGGTGTATGATCCCTATGGCCAGGCTCCCTCCTGCTGCCGTTTATCCTCTGATATCTGCCTGTGGAATCGCAGCTCCCTGCTTCATATCTCGAAACAAACCACCTGTGATATTCTGCTTATAGAGATCCAGACCTTCTTACATCTCAGGTTGATTTCGTGGGTGCTCAGAGCGATCTGGTAGATATCTAGCTCAATTCCGGGACCAGTTGGAATAGGGTCCCCTACTCCTCTGCCATCTTTTCCAAAAATCCTTGTTTCTTTTTTTTTGCAGAAGATTTTTATCTTCTTGAAGACCCCAAATTTCGTTTTTGCTTTTGTTTCCCTTGCTTTTAGAGACATGTCTTGAAAGAAGTTGCTGTGGCCAATGTGGAAGAGTTTACTGCCTATGTTCTCCTCAAGGATTTTGATGGATTCCTGTCTCACATTGAGGTCATTCATCCATTTTGAATTTATCTCTGTGTATGGTGTAAGGGAATGGTCCAGTTTCATTCTTTTGCATGTGGCTGTCCAATTTTCCAAGCACCACTTATTGAAGAGGTGTCTTTTTTTCAATTGGATATTCGTTCCTGCTTTGTGGAAGATTAGTTGACCATAGCATTGACGATCTATTTCTGGCATCTCTATTTTGTTACATTGATCTATGTGTCTTTTTTTTATGCCAATACTATGTTGTCTTGATGATCACACCTTTGTAATATAGCTTGAGGCCAGGCATTGTGATACCCTCAGTTTTGGTTTTCTTTTTCAGTATTACCCTGGTAATTCGGGGTCTGTTCTTGTTCCATACAAATTTAAATTTTTTTTTCTGATTCTGTGAAAAATGTCAATGGTATTTTGATAGGGATTACATTGAAAGTGAAGATTTTCTGGGCAGCATAGACATTTTCACAATGTTTATTCTTCCAATCCATGAACAGGGAATGTTTTTCTATCTCTTCACATCTTCCTCCATTTCTTTCAAAAGTGTTCTGTAGTTTCTAGAGTATAGATCCTCTACCTCTTTGGTTAGTTTTATTCCTAGGTATCTTATGGTTCCTGGTGCTATTGTGAATGGGATCGGTTCCTTAATTTCTCTTTTTCAGTCACATTATTAGTGTATAGAAATGCCACTGATTTCTGTGCATTGATTTTGTATCCTGGTACATTGCTGAACTGCTCTATGAGTTCTAGTAATTTGAGGATGGAGTCTTCTGGGTTTTCCACTTAAAGTATCATGTCTTCTGTGAATAGAGAGAGATTGACTGCTTTTTTGCCAATTTGAATGCCTTTTACTTCCTTTTGTTGTCTGATTGTTTAGGCTAGGACTTCTAGTACTATCCTGAACAACAGTGGTGAGAGTGGGCATCCCTGCCATGTTCCTGACCTTAAGGGAAATGCTCTCAGTTTTTCCTCATTGAGAATAGTATTTGCTGTGGGCTTTGCATAGATGGCTTCTAAGATATGTGGTATTTCCTTCTGTCCCTATAATTTGAAGAGTTTTAATCAGGAAAGGGTGCTGTCTTTTGTTAAATGCTTTTTCTGCATCAGTTGACAAGATTATATGGTTCTCGTCTTTTATTAATGTGCACTATTACGTTGATTGATTTGCAAATGTTCAACCACCCTTGTATCACAGGATTAAATCCCACTTCATCATGGTGGATAATCATTTTAATACACTGTTGGATCCAATTGGGTAGGATCTTGCTAAGTATTTTCACATCCATGTTTATCAAGGATATTGGTCTGTAATTCTCCTTTTGGATGGGATCTTTATCTAGTTTTGAGATTACATAATGCTGGCCTCATAGAACGAGTGTGGAAGTTTTCCTTCTGTTTCTATTTTTTGAAACAGCTTCAGTAGAATAGGTATTATTTCTTCTTTAAATATTCGATAGAATTCTGCCAAGCCATGTGTCCCTGGATTCTTGTGTTTTGGGAGTGTTTGATTACTGCTTCATTTCATTACTGGTTATTTTTCTGTTCCCATTGTCTATTTCTTACTATTAAAGTCTTTATAGTTTACAAGTTTAGAGGAAGGCATGAATTTCTTTCCGGTTGTTTACTTTGTTGGCATATAGTTGCGGATAATAATTTCTTATAATTGTTTCTATTTCCTTGGTGTTAGTCATGATCTCTCCCCTTTCATTCATAGTTTCATTGATTTGGATCATTTCTCTTTTATTTTGGATAAGTCTGTCTAGATATTTATCAGTGTTAATTCTTTCAAAGAACCAGTTTCTAGTTTCGTTGATCTGTTGTACTGTTTTTCTGGGATCTATTTCATTGATTGATGCTCTAATCTTTATTATTTTTCTTTTCCTGCTTCCTTTAGGCTTTATTTGTTTTTCTTTATCCAGGTCTTTAGGTGTAAGGAGAGCTTGTGTATTTGGAATTTTACTTTTACTTCTTTTTGTTGTCTGACTGTTTAGGCTAGGACTTCTAGTACTATCTTGAACAACAGTGGTGAGAGTGGGCATCCCTGCCGTGTTCCTGACCTTCAGGGAAATGCTCTCAGTTTTTCCCCATTGAAAATAATATTGCTGTGGGCTTTGCATAGATGGCTTCTAAGATATGTGGTATTTCCTTCTGTCCCTATAACTTGAAGAGTTTTAATCAGGAAAGTGTGCTATCTAATTTTTTGAGAGAGGCTTGGATGGCTATGTACTTCTCTTAGAGAACTGCCTTTGCAATATCCCATAGGTTTTGGACCAATGTGTTTTCATTATGTTAGTTTCTTTCTTTTTAAAATTTAATTTAATTTTATTATCTTATGTTACTCACTATACAGCACATCATTAGTGTTTGATGTAGTGTTCCATGATTCATTATTTTCATATAACACCCAGTGCTCAATGCAACACCTACCCTCCTTAATACCAGTCACTGGGCTCACCCATCCCCCCATCCACTCCCCCCCAAAACCCTCAGTTTCTTTCTAAGAGTCATAGTCTCTCATGGTTCATCTCCCCTCTGATTTCACCCCCTTCATTTTTCCCTTCCTTCGCCTAATGTCCTCCATGGTATTCCTTATATTCCACAAATAAGTGAAACCATATGATAATTGTCTTTCTCTGCTTGCATTATTTCACTTAGCATAATCTCCTCCAGTCCTATCCATGTTGATGTAAAAGTTGGGTATTCATCCTTTCTGATGGCTGAGTAATATTCCACTGTATATATGGACCATATCTTCTTTATCCTTTCATCTGTTGAAGTGCATCTCGGCTCTTTCCACAGTTTGGATATTGCGGACATTACTGCTATGAACATTGGGGTGCATATGGCCTTTCTTTTCACTACATCTGTGTCTTTGGGGTAAATACCCAGGAGTGCAATTGCTGGGTCATAGGGTAGCTCTATTTTTAATTTTCTGAGGCTCCTCCAAACTGTTTTGCAAAGTGGCTGTACCAACTTGCATTCCCACCAACAGCGTAAGAGGGTTCCTCTTTCTCCACAACCTCTCCAACATTTGTTGTTTCTTGCCTTGTCAATTTTTGCCATTCTAACTGGTGTAAGGTGTTATCTCAAGGTGCTTTTGATTTGAATTTCCCTGATGGCTGATGATGATGAACATTTTTTCATGTGTCTGTTAGCCATTTGTATGTCTTCTTCAGAGAAGTGTCTGTTCATGTCTTCTGCCCATTTTTTTGACTTGATTATTTGTTTTTTGGGTGTTGAGTTTGAGAAGTTCTTAATAGATCTCGGATACCAGCCTTTTATCTGTAGTGTCCTTTGCAAATATCTTCTCCCATTCTGTGTGCCTCTTTGTTTTGTTGGCTGTTTCCTTTGCTGTGCAGAAGCTTTTTATCTTGATGAAGTCCCAAAAGTTCATTTTTGCCTTTGTTTCACTAGCTTTTGGAGATGTGTCTTGAATGAAGTTGCTTTGGCCAATGTCAAAGAGGTTATAGCCTATATTCTCCTCTAGGATTTTGATGGATTCCTGTCTCACATTGAGGTCTTTCATCCATTTAGAGTTTATCTTTGTTTATGGTGTTAGAGAATGGTCGAGTTTCATTCTTCTGCATGTGGCTCCAATTTTCCCAGCACCATTTATTGAAGAGATTTTTTCCATTGCATATTTTTTCCTGTTTTGTGAAAGATTATTTGACCATAGAGTTGAGGGTCCATATCTGGGCTCTCTATTCTGTTCCATTGGTCTATATGTCTGTTTTTGTGCCAGTACCATGCTGTCTTGGTGATCACGGCTTTGTAATATAGCTTGACATCGGGCAACATGATGCCCCACCTGTGTTTTTCTTTTTAAACATTTGCTTGGTCTTTTCTGATTCCATATAAATTTTAGGATTGTTTGTTGCAACACTTTAAAAAATGTCACTGGAATTTTGATCAGGATGGCATTGAAGGTATAGATTACTCTGGGTAGCATAGACATTTTAACAATGTTTATTCTTCCGATCCATGAGCATGGAATATTTTTCCATCTTTTTGTGTCTTCTTCAATTTCTTTCATGAGTGTTCTGTAGTTCCTAGAGTATATATCTTTTATCTCTTTGGTTAGGTTTATTCCGAGGTATCTTATGGTTTTTAAAGCTATTGTAAATTGAATCATTTCTCTAACTTCTCTTTCGACAGTTGCATTGTTAGTGTATAAGAAAGCCACTGATTTCTGTGCATTGATTTTGTATCCTGCCACATTACTGAATTGGTGGGTGTGTTCTAGTAATTTGGGGGTGGAGTCTTTTGGTTTTTACCCATAAAGTATCATGTCATTTGTGAAGAGAGAGAGTTTGACTTCTTCTTTGCCAATTTCAAAACTTTTATTTCTTTTTTTTAAAGATTTATTTATTTATTTATTTGAGAGAAAGAGAATGAGAGGTAGAGAGTACGAAAGGGAAGAGGGTGAGAAGGAGAAGCAGACTCCCTGCTGAGCAGAGAGCCCGATGTGGGACTCAATCCTGGGACTCGAGGATCATGACCTGAGCCCAAGGCAGTCGCTTAACCAACTGAGCCACCCAGGCGCCCCAAAACTTTTATTTCTTTTTGTTGTCTAATTGCTGTTGCTAGGACGTCTAGTAAAATGTTAAACAATAGTGGTGAGAGTGGACATCCCTGTCATGTTCCTGACCTTACAGGAAAGGCTCTCAGCTTTTCCCTATTGAGGATGATATTCGCTGTGGGTATTTCATAGATGGATTTTATGAACTTTAGGAATGTTCCCTCTATCTCTATACTCTGAAGAGTTTTAATGAGGAAAGGGTGCTGTCTTTTGTCAAATGCCTTTTCTGCATCAATTGAGAGGACCATGTGGTTCTTCTCTCTCCTCTTATTGATGTGTTCTATCACATTGATTGATTTGTGAATATTGAACTACCCTTACATCTCAGGGATAACTCCCACTTGGTCATGGTGGATGATCCTTTTAATGTATTGTTGGATAGTATTATCTAGGATTTTGTTGAGGATCTTGGAATCCATATTCATCAGGGATATCGGTCTGAAAGTCTCCTTTTTGATGGGGTCTTTGCCTGGTTTGGGGATTAAGGTAATGCTGGCCTCATAGAATGAGTTTGGAAGTTTTCCTTCTGTTCCTATTTTTTGAAACAGCTTCAGGAGAATAGGTATTATTTTTTCTTTGAATGTTTGGTAGAATTCCCCAGGGAATCCATCAGGCCCTGTACTCTTGTTTTTTGGGAGGTTTTTGATCACTGCTTCAATCTTTTTTTTTTTTTTAAAGATTTATTTATTTATTTGAGAGAGTGAGAATGAGAGAGAGTACATGAGAGGGGGGAGGATCAGAGGGAGAAGCAGACCCCCAGCTGAGCAGGGAGCCCGACGTGGGACTCGATCCCGGGACTCCAGGATCATGACCTGAGCCGAAGGCAGTCGCTTAACCAACTGAGCCACCCAGGTGCCCTGATCACTGCTTCAATCTTGTTACTGGTTTTTGGTCTATTCAGGTTTTCAATTTCTTCCTGTTTCAGTCTTGGCAGCTTATAGGTTTCTAAGAAGGCATCCATTTCATCCAGATAGCTCAGTTTACTGGCATATAGTTGTTGATAATAATTTCTAATAATTGTTTCTATTTCCTTGGTGCTAGTTGTGATCTCTACCCTTTCATTCATAATTTTATTAATTTGGGTACTTTCTCTTTTCTTTTGAAAAAGTCTGGCCACTGATTTATTGATCTTATTAATTCTTTCAAAGAATCAGCTTTTGTTTTAGTTGATTTGACCTACTATGTTTCTGGTTTCTAATTCATTGATTTCTGCCCTAATCTTAATTATTTCTCTTCTAATGTGTGGGCTTAAGCATTGTTTGTTGCTTTTTCTCTAGTTCTTTAAAGTGTAGAGTTAGTTGTTGAATTCAGGATTTTTCTAATTTTTTTTAAAATTTTATTATGTTATGTTAGTCACCATACAATACATCATTAGTTTTTGATGTGGTGATCCACGATCCATTGTTTTCGTATAACACCCAGTGCTCCATGCAGTACGTGCCCTCCTTAATACCCATCACTGGGCTACTCCATCCCCCCACCTCCCTCCCCTCTAAAACCCTGTTTGTCTCTCAGAGTCCATAGTCTCTCATGGTTCATCTCTCCCTCCGATTCCCCCCCTTCATTTTTCCCTTCCTTCTCCTAGTGTCCTCCATGGTATTCCTTATGTTCCACAAATAAGTGAAACCATATGATCATTGACTTTCTTTGCTTGACTTATTTCACTTAGCATAATCTCCTCCAGTCCCATCCATGTTGATGTAAAAGTTGGGTATTCATCCTTTCTGATGGCTGAGTAATATTCCATTGTATATATGGACCACATCTTCTTTATCCATTCATCTGTTGAAGGGCATCTCGGCTCTTTCCACAGTTTGACTATTGCGGACATTGCTGCTATGAACATTGAGGTGCATATGGCCCTTCTTTTCACTACATCTGTGCTTGGATGGCTACATATTTCTCCTTTAGGATGGCCTTTGCACTATCCCATAGGTTTTGGACCAATGTGTTTTCATTCTCATTGATTTCCCTGAATTGTTTAAGTTCTTCTTTGATTTCCTGGTTGACCCAAACATTCTTGAGCATAGTGGTCTTTATCTTCCAAGTGTTTGAATTTCTGCCAATTTTTTTCTTGTGATTGAGTTCCAGTTTTAACGCATTATGGTCTGAGAATATGCAGGAATAATCTCAATCTTTTGGTATTGGTTGAGACCTGATTTGTGACCCAGTATGTGTTCTATTCTGCAGAAGGTTCCATGAGCACTCAGGAAGAATGAGTATTCTGTTGTTTTATGGTGCAATGTTCTGTATATATCTATGAGGTCTATCTTGTCCAGTGTGTCATACAGAGCTCTTGTTTGTTTTTTGATTTTCTGCTTAGATATTCTGTCTATTGCCGAGAGTGGAGTATTGAGGTTTCCTACAATTAACGTATTGTTATCAATATGACTATTTTGGTTAACACCTGGCTTATGTAGTTGGCTGCTCCCATTTTGGGGGTGGAGGTATTTATAATTGTTAGATCTTCTTGTTGGATAGACCCTCTAAGAATGATATAATGTCCCTCTGGATCTCTTATTATACTCTTTGGTTTAAAATCTAATTTGTCTGATACAAGAATTGCTACCCCAGCTTTCTTTTGAGGTCCGCTGGCATGGAAGATGGATCTCCATCGCTTCACTTTCAGTCTGGATGTATCTTTAGGTTCAAAATGAGTCTCTTGTAGGCAGCATATGGACGGGTCCTGTCTTTTTATCCAATCTGGAACCCTGGGCCATTTTATGGGAGCATTTAGGCCATTCATGTTGTCAGTGATTATTGAAAGATATGAATTAATTGTCATCATGTTGCCTGTGAAGACCTTGTTTGTATAGATGGTCCCTGTAAATTTCTGTTCTATATCACTCTTGGGGTCTTTCTCCTATTATACAATTCCCCTTAATATATCTTGCAGGGCTGGCTTAGTAGTCACATATTCTTTCAGTTTCTGCCGGTCTTGGAAGTTCTACATCTCTCCATCCATTCTAAATGACAGCCTTGCCGGATAAAGTATTCTTGGCTGTATGTTCTTCTCGTTTAGTACCCTGAATATGTCTTGCCAGGCCTATCTGGCTTGCCAGGTCTCTCTGGATAGATCTGATGTTATTCTGATGTTCCTCTCTCTGTACATAAGGAATCTCTTCTCCCTAACTGCCCTTAGAATGGTTTCCTTGGTTCTAAGATTTGTTAGTTTTACTATTACATGCTGGGGTGTTGGCCTGTTTTCCTTGATCTTGGGAGGGGTCCTCTCTGCCTCTAGCACACGTATTTTTTTTCATTCCCCAGATTAGGGAAGTTCTCAGCTACGATTTGCTCAAATATATCTTCTAGTCCTCTCTCTCTCTCTCCACCCCCTCCGGGATTCCAATAATTCTGACATTGGAACGTTTCATGGTGTCATTTATTTCTCTGAGTCTATTTTCATGGATTCTGAGTTGTTTTTCCCTGGCCTCCTCTTTTCCATTTTTTCCTACTATTTGGTCTTCTAGGTCACTAATTCGTTCTTCTGCCTCGCTTACCCTAGCTGTTAGACTATCTAGATTAGATTGGATCTCACTGATAGCATTTTTAAGTTGTGCCAATTCAGCTTTCATTTCTGCCTTTAGAGACTCTATGTTGCCATTAATTGATTTCTCCATTGTAGCTGTTGTCTTCACAATTACCAAGCTCAATTCCATCTCCAACATCTTGGTCATATCCGAATCCATCTGTAAATCTGTGGCATAAGTCATAATCTCTGAGTCTTTCCTATTTTGGGGGTTCCTCCCTCCTAGTCATTCTGTTGATGGGTGTTTGAGGGAAGATATAGAGTCCAAATTATTGGCCACAACCCAAGCAAAATATACCTGTTTTCTAGGGACCTTTGGGTTGCTGGCCTCTTTTTTTCCCAGCCTGTCTTCTGGGACAGGGGCCTGCTGTGCTGTTACTCAGGCAACCTTCTTTTGGACAGAGTTGCCTTGCTCCCTCTGGCGGGTGATGGGCTCAGTGAAAACCGGTTTTGGGGGGCTTTTCTTCTCTAGCAGCTTTCCCTGGTGGCTTTCTTTGTGTCTTCCAAGAATCAGAGCAGAAGAGACCATTTCCCACCTTCTGCCCCAAAGCAGAGAGATCACAGTCTGTTCTTCAGTGAGCTCTCCAGGCCACACTATCTCCGTTTCTGTCTGTGCTGCTATAAACTGCAGTCCTTGGTTGGGCACCCCTCAGTAGTGCTCCCAGTCCTCACCTCCAGGTCGGGGCATGTCTCTGCTCTTTGTGCTTCTATAACTGCCAGCCACCCCCAGTTTGCACACATGCGGCCCCTCCACTCCAGGTTTCAATCCAGGGAGCTGCCATAAAGTCCTTTCCCCACTGCTACTGGTCTGCGAGTCTGTGCCCCTTCCCCAGCACGGGAGGCTATCGCTCACTGGTGGTGCAGGATCCTATCGGCTCCCTCCCCCTTCCATTTATCCTCCAATATCTGCTCACAGAATCAGGGCTCCCCGCTTTGTATCTCAATACCAACCACCTGTGATATTCTGTTTGTAGAGATCCAGTTCTATCTTCTTACATCTCAGGCTGATTTCATGGATGTTCAGAGTGGTCTGGTAGACACCCAGGTCAATTCTGCGACTGGGCAGAATAGGGTCCTGTACTCCTCTGCCATCTTTTCAAGAATTGTTTTGACCCAGGGGATTTTAAAGGAGGTTTAGGATAGATGATTAAAGAAGGGAGTACAGTAGTTGGTAACTTTTCTTTTTCACACCCAGGTTGAATGATGCCAACTACCAAAATGACCTCAGCCCCCTGTGTCTTCAGTTGAGAAGAGAACCACACATGCTGCCAAAGTCCAGGAAAAAGCCACAATAGAGGATTAGAGGAAACAACCTCTGGGTCTCACATGTGGTCAGCAGTACATTTTTTCCTCACCAGCTGTTCTGAGAAAAAAATAACATACATACTTGTAACTCACCAATCATCATACGGAGTACTGGGGAATGTTTTACTCAGTAAGCTCAAAGGTAGCTTCAAAGCAAAAGCCAAAAGGATCAAATGACTTGCAAATTATTGGCAAACTAAAATAAGATATGTGCTAGGACATGTAACATTACAAACCATTATTTTCAACACCTCTAAGGTATAATTTGCAATGTCTACCTCCACATGCCAAGGAAGTAGGAAGCAGTGTCTCCACAGTGAGGAATAGGGGTAATGCACAGAAAGTGACCCAGCAGTACAATGGGAGATAGAACAGGTAAAGGAGTTAATTGTGTTATAACTGTGTATCACATACTCAAGTATCTGGAGGAAAGATTGAAAGTGTTGAATACAGGGATGCCTCTGGGTCCAACTCTTCCTGGGATAGGGGTAGGGCTCCCAGGGGCCCACCAGCTTCTGATAACTCCCCTGCAGTCTTGGGTAAGAATCCTCTTAGCACAATACTTACTGAGAGTGGGATTGATTAGTGCCCATTCACAAACCCATTTGTAGTGTTCTACAAAGAAATGAGCCCAGATAGTTGAGGTTTACATACCTTTTGAGGCACCATATGTGGAGGAGAGGGAGAGAAAGTGTGGAAAATACCCTTTATCCTGTGAGGCAGATAAGAGTCTCTCAGGTGGTAAGGGTTGTCTCCAGAGTAGTTCTCTTTTTGGTGTGGAGGCAGCATTGCAAAGTTTGGCTTTTGTCAAAGTAATTTTCCTTTACACAGTGGTAATGTGTACTTTATTTTTAGGCCATTGAGGGAGGCAAAGGGCTTTTCCTGCTTCTGTCTTCAGCTCAGAATGATCAATAAATCAAACTGGAGAATGGCTGTGGAGGGCATGTCTGACCCACTTCGCTATTCAGCTTGACTCTTAGAGGCTCTTCCTCAAGTGAGCCCTCAGGAAGAGATGTCACCTGCCCAGGCAGGGAAGCATTCACTCAATGCTCCCTGCCTCCCTGGTGGTGCTTCTCACAAGGTCACACAGGACGGAGCGGTCACTGCCCTTGGGAGCCAGGTGGTGGAGTCACTGGTAGAAACACTGGTCGAGGACTGACAGATTCCCGCCTCTACTCAGACCCCTGTGCTGTTTTTAACTAGGCCTGAGGTTTGGACTTCTTCATTGTCCAATTTTAGAAGAGTCTTGCCCAGTCAGAGAAGTGAGAATCTCCCACTTGGGTACCTGGTCACTTTCCTGACTGTCTTCTCATCCCCCCCAGGACCCGAGGTGATGTGGGATCACCCGAGCCACCTTCAGCAGGAATTCCATTAGGCCCAGGTCGCCAGAACACTGACCCCCATCCCTGGTGGTTCTTAGTGATTTTCCACTCACTGACCCCCTTGTACTTTTTGGCTATAAATCCCTTCTTGCCCATGCCCCATTCAGTGTTGACCTCAATCAAGACCCTATTTCAGTGGCCCTGAAACCTATGGTGACAGCCCTCCTGGGAAGATGGTGACACTAGTTACCATCTTCAGCTAGTGACACGAGTACGTTTTTCCTTATCAGGATCACATCTGCATGGCCAGGGTGGGCAGTGCACCCGCACCACCCCCTGACCTCCAGCCTGTCTCCAGATGCTGGTAGGAGTAGGGCAGAGGAGGGTGGGGGTCTGTGAGAGCTGAGTCTTTAGTCCAATGCTCCCATGGCTGGTTCCTCCATCTTCAGCCAGGACAGGACACATGGGGACCAGGACATCCACCATGAGAGACTCACTTTACACACCAGCTCCCTGCCTCTGTTCCACTGGTTTGTGCCCCTGCTCTGTGGAGGGGTTACGGGCAGAGGGGATTTGATAACCTTTTGTCCTTCCCTCTGGGACCCATGTCCAAGCTGTCCTGTGAGCATGTGTCAGGGTCCCTGTAAGTAGATCTTTTTGGGTCACACTGGTGTGTGCTTGAAAGATCAGGTTTTTTACATGAGGGACTGAAACCCTGTCCTTGCACGACATCCTGTGCTTCTCAGTGCAACCATTGCCCTTCCATGAGGAGTCATAATGCATCAGATGTTCAGGAGAGTGAGGATCCCTTTCTACTGCTCTACTGAGAGGTGTGCACAGCCCCGGAGTCCACATCTGTGATAGTGTCAGGACCAGTGTGAACCCAGACTCCCTGCTACTACTGGACTCCTAGAAGAGCTAAGATCCAGAAACCTTGCAATAGTGTTTGTTGGTGATCATGCAGAATAACAGAGTGCTTGTCATCCTGGTGGGAAGAAATGGATTCAGTCATTTTGAGAGACTGTTTAGCAACTTGGAAAAGCCCCCTCCACATTTTTACTCTGGGACCCAGCAGTCATGCTCCGAGGTATTTACCTGTCTGACTCGAAAACTTATGTCCACACAAAACTGCACCTGAATGATTGTAGTGACTCATTCATGATGGCTGAAGTTGGAATCAAGTATGATGTCCTTTCACAGGTGAATCGATAAACAGTCTTGGGTCCACTGGTAGGATGGAATCCTACTCTGCCGTAGGAGAAATGAGCTGTCAACCTGGAACAAGACATGGGTGACTCTTCCTTAATGGACCTGTCCTTCCCATGACAGGACATGACCACTTTAACCTGAACAACTGAGTAGCACTTAGTCATTCACAATGAGGTGCAGCCTCCTCCTTGATCTTGTTCCAAAGACTTTCTGTCACCCCAAGAAGAAACGCTGTCCCCTTCAACCAGTTGCTTGCTTCCCTCCCACCTCCCAGTCTCGGCTAACCACCCATCTGTGTTCTGTCTCTCTGGATTCATCTGTGTGTGTATTTCACAGGAGTGGAGTCATACACTGTGTGACCTTTTTTGTCTGTCTCCTTCCACTTAGTTTAATGTTTCTGAGGTTCACCCACGATGTACTTTGTAACAGCCTTTCATTTCTGTTTTGACTGGGCAGTATCCTCCACAATTTCTTTCTTTTTTTTTTTTTTTTTTTTTTAAAAGATTTTATTTATTTATTTGACAGAGAGAGAGACACAGCGAGAGAGGGAACACAAGCAGGGAGAGTGGGAGAAGAAGCAGGCTTCCCGCGGAGCAGGGAGCCCGATGCGGGGCTCGATCCCAGGACCCTGGGATCATGACCTGAGCCAAAGGCAGACGCTTAACGACTGAGCCACCCAGGCGCCCCTCCACAATTTTTTTATCCACGTATCCATTACTTAACATTTGGGCTGTTGCCACATTTTTTGGTCATTGTGAATAATGCTTAAATGGACATATATGTACATGCATTTGTTTGAGTACCAGTCCTCAATTCTTTTGTGTGTACCTTTCAGAGTACAATTACTGGGGACATAGTAATCCCATCTGTAACATTCGTGGAACATTCTTTTTTCTTTCCCTCTCTCTCATTTTTTTAATTTAAATTCAATTATCCAATTTGAGTACATAATCTGTTTGAGAAATAGTGTTCAACAATTTGTCAATTTTGTATAACACTCAGTGCTCATCATATCACATGCACTCGTTAATGCTGATAACCTATTACCCCATCCTCTACCCAACTCCCCATTGGCAAACCTCAGTTTGTTTCCAAGAGTTAAGAGTCTCTCATGGATTTTCTCCCTCTTTGATGAATTCCTATTCTGTTTCCTTCCCTTTGCTTATGGTCCTCTGCGCTGTATCTTATATTCCACATATGAATGAAACCAGATGATAGTTTTCTTTGTCTGAATGACTTATTTCCCTCAGCATAATACCTTCCATTTCCATACACATTGATGCAAATGGTAAGTACTCATCCTTTCTGATGGCTGAGTAATATTCCACTGTGTGTGTGTATATCACATCTCCTTTATCCATTCATATGTAGATGGACGTCTAGGTTCTTTCCAAAGTTTGGCTAATGTGGACATTGCTGTTACAAACATTCGTGTGTATGTGCCCTTTTGGATCACTACATTTGTATCCTTGGGGTAAATAGCAAGTAGTGCAATTGCTAGGTCAAAGGGAAGCTTTATTTTTAAATTCTTGTGGAAACTCTAGACAGTTTTTCAGAGTGGTTGCACCAGGTTGGCTTCCCAAAAACAATGTAAGAAGACTCGCCTTTCTCCACATCCTCACCAACATTTGTTGTTTATGGTTTTGTTACTTTTAGCCATTCTTCCCGGTGTGAGTGGGTATCTCATTGTGGTTTTGATTTGTATTTCTCTGAAACCAATTGATGAGCAGGACTATTTCATGTGTCTGTTGGCCATTTATAATTTTTCTTTAGAAATGTATGTTAATGTCTTCTGTCCATTTCTTGATTGTATTATTTCTTTTTTGGGTGTTAAGTTCGCTAAGTTCTTTTATTTTAAGATTTTGGTTTTTTTTATTTGAGAGAGAGACAGAGCCAATGATAGAGAGCATGAGCAGGGGAGAAGGAGAAGCAGGACCCAGAGGTCATGACCAGAGCCAAAAGTAGATGTTTAACCAGCTGAGCCAGCCAGCTGGCATGATAAATTCTTTAGAAACCTTGGATATCAGCCTTTGCTCTCTTATGTCATTTGAAATGTTTTCTCCCATTCCATGGGTTTCCCTTTATATTTGTTGAGAGATCCCTTTTCTGTGCAGGAGGGGATGGATAACCATAACCCTAACCTTAACCCATATCCAAAACCCTAACCCCTAACCCTATCCTAAAACTAACCCTTAACCCTAACCCTTAACACTAATACTAACCCTTAACCTCTAACCCAAACCCTATTCCTAACCCCTAACCCTAACACCTAAATATAATCCTAGTAATGAATTATCTAAAGGAATTTAGAAAAATAATTCAATTTTACGTAACATCAACATTTTTTATTATTATGTTCCGTTAGCAACTGTATAGTATATGATTAGTTTTTGATGTAATGTTCAATGATTGATTAGTTGCATATAAGACACCCAGTGCTCATCATAACATGTGCCCTTCTTAATACCCATTCCCCTGCTACCCCATCCCCCATCCACCTACCTTCTGAAACCCTCAGATTGTTTTCCGGAGTCCAGAGTCTATCATGGTTCATCTACTCCTTTGAGTCTCCACCCCCGTCAGTTTTCCCTACCTTCCCCTAATATCCTCCATGCTATTCCTTCTGTTCCACAAATAAGTGAAACCATATGATAATTGTCTTTCTCTGCTTGATTTATTTCACTTAGCATAATCCCTTCCAGTTCCATCCATGTTGATGCAAATGGTGGGTATTCATCCTTTCTGATGGCTAATAGTCCCTTGTATATAAGAACCACATCTTCTTTATCCATTCATCTGTTGCAGGGCATCTCAGTTCTTTCCATAGTTTGGCTATTGTGGACATTGTTGTTATGAACATTGGGGTGCATATGCCCCTTATTTTCAATGCAGCTGTATCTTTGGGATAAATACCTAGTAGTGCAATTGTTGGGTCATGGGGTAGCTCTATCAAGTTAAAAACTTCTGCACAGCAAAGGAAACAGTCAAAAAAACCAAGAGGCAGCCCATGGAATGGGACTAGATATTTGCAAATGACATTAGAGATAAAGGGCTGGCATCCAAGATCTATAAAGAACTTCTCAAACTCAACACCCAAAAAACAAATAATCAAGTCAAAAAATGGGCAGAAGACATGAGCAGACACTTCTCCAGAGAAGGCAAACAAATGGCTAACAGACACATGAAAAACTGTTCAACATCATTACCTATCAGGGAAAATAAAATCAAAACCACAATAGATACCACCTTACACCAGTTAGAATGGCAAAAATGGACAGGGAGAGAAACAACAAATGTTGGAGAGGTTGTAGAGAAAGGGGAACCCTCTTACACCATTGGTGGGAATGCAAGCTGGTACAGCCACTCTGGAAAAAAGTATAGAGGTTCCTCAAAAAAATTAAAAATAGAGATACCCTATGACCCAGTTATTGCACTACTGGATATTTATCCAAAAGATATAGATGTTGTGAAAAGAAGGGGCACATGCACCCTAATGTTCATAAAGTGATTTACCTGATAGTTGAAAAAAAAATGATTGTATGAGCAAGATGGGTGAAGGGGAGTGGAACACTCAGGTTTTCAGTTATGGAATGAATGTCACAGGAAAAAAATGCACAGCACAGGGAATATAGTCAATGGTGTGAGATTATTGTACGGTGACAGAGAGTAACTACACTAAGGTGAGCACAGCATAATGTATAGAGTTGTTGAATCACCATGTTGAGCACCTGAAAATAATGTAACATTGTGTGTCAACTGTACTTGAATAAAAATGTAAAGGTTTCATGGGGTGCAGCAAAGGCAGTCCTAAGAGGAAAGTATATAGCATTACAAGCCTTTCTCAAGAAACAAGAAAGGTCCATTTCTGGGCTCTCTATTCTGTTCCATTGATCTATGTGTCTGTTTTTGTGCCAGTACCGTGCTGTCTTGATGACAGCTTTGTAATAGAGCTGGACGTCCGGAATTGTGATGCCGCCGGCTTTGCTTTTCTTTTTCAACATTCCTCTGGCTATGCGGGGTCTTTTCTGTTTCCATACAAATTTTAGGATTATTTGTTCCATTTCTTTGAAAAAAGTGGATGGTATTTTGATGGGGATTGCATTGGGTTAGGGTTAGCTACCATATGATCCAGCAATTGCGCTACTGGGTATTTACCCCAAAGACACAAAAGTAGGGATCTGAAAGGGTACGTGCACCCCAATGTTTATAGCAGCAATGTCCACAATAGCCAAACTGTGGAAAGAGCCAAGATGTCCATCGACAGATGAATGGATAAAGAAGAGGTGGTATATATATACAATGGAATATTATGCAGCCATCAAAAGGAATGAGATCTTGCCATTTGCAATGACATGGATGGAACTGGAGGGTATTATGTAGGGGATTAACATAAGAATAAAAAAAATTAATAAAAAAAAAAGAGACTGCCTTTTTTTCCCCATTGGATATTCTCTCCTGTTTTGTCAGATTAATTGACCATATAGTTGTGGGTCCAATTCTGGATACTCTCTTCTGTTTCATTGATCTATGTGTCTCTTTCTGTATGAGCATCATACTGTCTTGATAATGACAGCTTTGTAATAAACCTTGAAACTTTTCTGGTTGACTCTGGCTATTCCCAAAGAGCCTTTTGTTGTTCCATACAAATTGTAGGATTGTTTGTTCCAGTGCTATGAAAAATACTGGTGATATTTTGATAGAGATTGCATGGGAAGTGTACATTTCCTTTAGTACTTTGTTTGTTATTAAAGATTTCATTATTTTATATATATATATATATATATATATATATATATATATATATATATAT
>NC_058411.1:0-15334 GCF_002201575.2 Neomonachus schauinslandi | reverse complement strand
TATATATATATATATATATATATATATATATATATATATATATATATCACATCTTATTTATCCATTCATCTGTCAATGGACATCTGGGCTTTTTCCCTAGTTTGGCTATTGTGGACACTGCTGCTATGAATACTGGGGTGCAGGTCCCTCTTCTTTTCACTACATCTGTATCTTTGGGGTAAATACCCAGTAGTGCAATCACTGGGTCATAAGGTAGCTCTATTTTTAACATCTTGAGGATCCTCCATACTGTTTTCTAGAGTGGCTACACCAGCTTGCATTCCCACCAACAGTGTAAGAGGTTTCCCCTTTCTGCACATCCTCGGCAACACTTGTCATTCACGGTCTTCTTGATTTTAGCCATCCTGACCCATGTGAGGTGGTGTCTTGTTGAAGTTTTGGTTGCTTGGTGTAATCTTCAAAAATGTCAATATAGGTCTTCTTCCCACTTTTTAATATGAATGTTTGTTTTTTTATTGAGTTTTGTGAATTCTTCACATATTTTGCATATTACCTCCCTATCTCATATATGGTTTGTAAATAATTTCTCCAGTTTCATAGGATGTTTTTCATATTGTTAATTATTACTATTATTATTATTTGCTTTTCAG
Source organism: Neomonachus schauinslandi (assembly GCF_002201575.2). NCBI lineage: Eukaryota > Metazoa > Chordata > Mammalia > Carnivora > Phocidae > Neomonachus > Neomonachus schauinslandi. The sequence continues at coordinate 14,723 of NC_058411.1, read as the reverse complement.
AATTTTCTTTTTGACTAGATGTAGTTCCATTTGTTTTTTGCTTTTGTTGCTTATAGTTTTGCTGATATATCCAAAAAATCCTTGCCAAGTCCATTATCAACAACCTTCTTCCCTATGATTTCTTCAAAGAATGTTATCAGGTCTTCTGTTTAAATACTTAATTTTTTTTACTTAAATTTTGGGAGATTTAAATTTATTTATTTTAAATAAAAATTTAAATTTTTAAATCTTTTTGATTTAAATTTTTAAATCTTTTTGATTTAAATTTAAATCTAAATTTTAAACTTGTAAGATACAAGTTCAGTTTCATTTTTTCTGCATGTGGTTGTCCTCTAAAACAACATAATTTCCTCATTTTATGTTCTCAGCTCCCTTGTCAAATAGTATTTGACCTTATATGTGAAGGTTTATCTCTGGCTCTCTATTCTGTTTCTTTGTTCTCTGTGTCTATTTTTAAGACAATGCCACACTGTTTTACTTATTATAGCTTTAGTGTAACATGAGATAAGGAAATGTGATGCTTCTAGCTTTGTTGTTCTTTGCCATGGTTGCTTTGGCTATTTGGGGTCTTTTGCGCTCCTATACAAAGGGGAGGATTCTTAGTTCTATTTGCCTTTGGGATTTTGATAGAGATTGCACTGAATCTGCAGATTCTTTGGGTAATATGGACATTTTTGCAATATTAATTCTTCCAATCCATGACCAGGGAATATCTTCCCATTTATTTGTGTCTTCCTCAATTTCTTTGATCAATGTCTTATAGCATTCAGTGTATAGATCTTTGACCTCTTTGTTAAATTTATTTCTATGTGTTTTTTTATGCAATTATAAATGGGTTGTTGTCTTAATTTATTTTTCTGGTCATTTTTAATACAGTATGGACATGCAACTGATTTGGATATGTTCATTTTGTATCCTGCAAATTTAGTGAACTTGCTCATTAGTTACAACCATTCCTGATGGTTACTTCAGGTTCTATATACAAGATCACATCATCAGCAAAGACAATTTCACCTCTACTATGATTTGAATGTCATATCTCATTTTCTTGCCTAACTGCTTAGACACTAATGGCTAGGATTTCCATTACGTTGAATAAAATAGCGAGAGTGGACATCCCTGTCTTATTCCTAATCTTAGGTGAAACACTGTCAGCCTTTTTTTTTACCATTGAGTATGATGTTAGGTGTGGGCGTGTCTTATATGCCTTGATGATATTGAGGTATGTTTCCTCTATAACTAGTTTGTTAAGAGAGTTTATCATGAATGGATGTTGAATTTTGTCAAATGTCTTTTCTGCATCTATTGAGATGATCATGATATTTATCTTCCCATTGCTAATGCGGTGTGCCATGTCGATTTATTTGTGGATGTTGAACGATCCTGTATCTGTCAGATATATTTCACTTGATCATGGTGTATGATCCTTTTAATGTATTGTTGAATTCAGTTTACTGATATTTTGTTGAGGATTTTTGCATGTATGTTTATTAGGGATATTCGCCAGTAATTTTCTTTTCTTGTAGTGTTCTCTCTGGTTTTGCTATCAGAATAATGCTGACATCATAAAATTCATTGAAATTGTTCCCTCCTCTTCTATTTTTTTGGAAGAGTTCAAGAAAGATTGGTACTAATTCTTTTTTTAACATTTCTTTTAAGGCCAGTCTGGTGGTGATGAACTACTTCAGATTTTGCTTGTCTGCAAAACTCTGACCTCTCCTCCAATTCTAAAAGACAACTTTGCTGGGTAGACTGTTCTTGGTTGACAGATTTTTGCTTTCAGCACCTTGAATATATAATGACACTCCCTTTAGGCATGCAAAGTCCATGATGGGAAATCTGCTAATTATGGAGGTTTCCTTGAACATAACAAATTTGTTTCTTCATGCTGCTTTCAAGATTCTCTGTTTCTCTTTAAATTTTGACAATTTAATCATAATGTTTTTTTGGTGTGAGTGTCCATGGATTTATCTTATTTGGAAGTTTATGGTCTTCCAGTATCTAGATGTACATGTATTTCTCCAGGTTATGGAAGTTTTCAGCCAATATTTCAAATACGTTTTCTGCCCCTTACTCTTCCCCTTCTTATCCTGAGGTCCATATAATGTTAACACTGGTCTTCTCTTTATGCCTATTAACTATCTTCACTCTTTTTCTTAATTCTTATTTTCCTTTTAAACCTTCGGGTATGTGAAATCCACTGCCCTGTCTTTCAGATTGTTGATCATTTCTTCTGCTTCATCTAGTCTACTGTCAAACCCTCTATGGAATTTTTCGGTTCAGTTGTTCTGTTCTATATCTCCGTGGTTTCTGTTTTGCTTTCTTATATTTTCTATCTTTTTCTTGAAATTCTCACTTTCTTTTTACATCATTCTCTTGACCTCCATGAGTATCCTTATGACAATTATCTTCTTTAAAAAATATTGCTGTAAAACTATATTTTTGGTAAATCTAAGGAAGGGGATGCTGGTCTTCATTGTATAATTCTTTCAACCTTTGAAAGCTTTACTTTTTTAAAATTTTTTTTATTGTTAATGTAAATCCCCATACATTACATCATTAGTTTTAGATGTAGTGTTCCATGATTCATTGTTTGTGCATAACACCCAGTGCTCCATGCAGAATGTGCCCTCCTCAATACCCATCACCAGGCTAACCCATCCTCCCACCCGCCTCCCCTCTAGAACCCTCAGTTTGTTTTTCAGAGTCCATCGTCTCTCATGCTTTGTCTCCCCCTCCGATTTCCCCCCCCTTCATTCTTCCCCTCCTGCTATCTTTTTTTTCTCTTAACATATATTGCATTATTTGTTTCAGAGGTACAGATCTGAGATTCAACAGTCTTGCACAGTTCACAGCGCTAACCAGAGCACATACACTCCCCAGTGTCTATCACCCAGTCACCCCATCCCTCCCACGCCACCCCCCACTCCAGCAACACTCAGTTTGTTTCCTGAGATTAAAAATTCCTCATATCAGTGAGATCATATGATACATATCTTTCTCTGTTTAACTTATTTCGCTCAGCATAATACCCTCCAGTTCCATCCACGTCGTTGCAAATGGCAAGATCTCATTCCTTTTGATGGCTGCATAATATTCCATTGTATATATATACCACTTCTTCCTTATCCATTCATCTGTCGATGGACATCTTGGCTCTTTCCACAGTTTGGCTACTGTGGACATTGCTGCTATAAACATCGGGGTGCACGTACCCCTTCGGATCCCTACTTTTGTATCTTTGGGGCAAATACCCAGTAGTGCAATTGCTGGATCATATGGTAGCTCTATTTTCAACTTTTTGAGGAACTTCATTATTGTTTTCCAGAGTGGCTGCACCAGCTTGCATTCCCACCAACAGTGTAGGAGGGTTCCCCTTTCTCCGCATCCCCACCAACATCTGTCATTTCCTGACTTGTTAATTTTAGCCATTCTGACTGGTGTGAGGTGGTATCTCATTGAGGTTTTGATTTAGATTTCCCTGATGCTGAGTGATATTGAGCACTTTTTCATGTGTCTGTTGGCCATTTGGATGTCTTCTTTGGAAAAATATCTGTTCATGTCTTCTGCCCATTTCTTGATTGGATTCTTTGTTCTTTGGGTGTTGAGTTCGATGAGTTCTTTATAGATTTTGGATACTAGCCCTTTATCTTATATGTCATTTGCAAATATCTTCTCCCATTCTGTCGGTTGTCTTTTGGTTTTGTTGACTGTTTCCTTTGCTTTGCAAAAGCTTTTTATCTGGATGAAGTCCCAATAGTTCATTTTGGCCCTTGCTTCCCTTGACTTTGGCGATGTTTCTAGGAAGAAGTTGCTGCAGCTGAGGTCGAAGAGGTTGCTGCCTGTGTTCTCCTTGAGGATGTTGATGGACTCCTGTCTCACATTGAGGTCTTTCAACCATTTGGAGTCTATTTTTGTGTGTGGTGTAAGGAAATGGTCCAGTTTCATTCTTCTGCATGTGGCTATCCAATTTTCCCAACACCATTTGTTGAAGAGACTGTCTTTGTTCCATTGGACATTCTTTCCTGCTTTGTCGAAGATGAGTTGACCATAGAGTTGAGGGTCCATTTCTGGGCTCTCTATCCTGTTCCATTGATTTACGTGCCCGTTTTTGTGCCAGTACCATACTATCTTGATGATGACAGCTTTGTAATAGAGCTGGAAGTCTGGAATTGTGATGCCGCCAGCTTTGCTTTTCTTTTTCAACATTCCTCTGGCTCTTCAGGGTCTTTTATGTTTTCATACAAATTTTAGGATTATTTGTTCCATTTCTTTGAAAAAAGTGGATGGTATTTTGATGGGGATTGCATTGAATGTGTAGATTGCTCTAGATAGCATTGACATCTTCACAATATTTGTTCTTCCAATCCATGAGCATGGAACGTTTTTCCATTTCTTTGTGTCTTCCTCAATTTCTTTCATGAGTATTTTATAGTTTTCTGAGTACAGATTCTTTTTTTTTTTAAAGATTTTATTTATTTATTTGACAGAGAGAGACACAGCGAGAGAGGGAACACAAGCAGGGGGAGTGGGAGAGGGAGAAGCAATTGCGGGACTCAATCCCAGGACCCTGGGATCATGACCTGAGCTGAAGGCAGTCGCTTAACCAACTGAGCCACCCAGGCACCCGGAGTACAGATTCTTTGCCTCTTTGGTTAGATTTATTTCTGGGTATCTTATGGTTTTGGGTGCAATTGTAAATGGGATCGACTCCTTAATTTCTCTTTCTTCTGTCTTGTTGTTGGTGTATAGGAATGCCACTGACTTCTCTGCATTGATTTTATATCCTGCCACTTGACTGAATTCCTGTATGAGTTCTAGTAGTTTTGGGGTGGAGTCTTTTGGGTTTTCCACATAAAGTATCATATCATCTGCAAAGAGTGAGAGTTTGACTTCTTTGCCAATTTGGATGCCTTTGATTTCTTTTTGTTGTCTGATTGCTGTGGCTAGGACTTCCAATACTATGTTGAATAGCAGTGGTGATAGTGGACATCCCTGCCATGTTCCTGACCTTAGGGGGAAAGCTCTCAGTTTTTCCCCATTGAGAATGATATTCGCTGTAGGTTTTTCATAGATGGCTTTATGATATTGAGCTATGTACCCTCTATGCCTATACTCTGAAGAGTTTTGATCAAGAAAGGATGCTGTACTTTGTCAAAAGCTTTTTCTGCATCTATTGAGAGGATCCTATGATTCTTGTTCTTTCTTTTGTTAATGCATTGTATCACATTGATTAATTTGTGGATGTTGAACCAACCTTGTAGCCCAGGGATAAATCCCACTTGGTCGTAGTGAATAATCCTTTTAATGTACTGTTGGATCCTATTGGCTAGTATTTTGGTGAGAATTTTTGCATCCATGTTCATCAGGGATATTGGTCTGTAATTCTCCTTTTTGATGGGGTCTGTGTCTGGTTTGGGGATCAAGGTAACGCTGGCCTCATAAAATGAGTTTGGAAGTTTTCCTTCCATTTCTATTTTTTGGAACAGTTTCAGAAGAATAGGTATTAATTCTTCTTGAAATGTTTGGTAGAATTCCCCTGGGAAGCCGTCTGGCCCTGGGCTTTTGTTTGTGTGGAGATTTTTGATGACTACTTCAATTTCCTTAGTGGTTAGAGGTCTGTTCAGGTTTTCTATTTCTTCCTGGTTCAGTTTTGGTAGTTGATACATCTCTAGGAATGCATCCATTTCTTCCAGGTTATCTAATTTGCTGGCATAGAGTTGTTTATAATATGTTCTTATAATTGTTTGTATTTCTTTGGTGTTGGTTGTGATTTCTCCTCTTTCATTCATGATTTTGTTGATTTGGGTGCTTTCTCTTTTCTTTTTGATAAGTCTGGCCAGGGGTTTATCAATCTTGTTAATTCTTTCAAAGAACCAGCTCCTACTTTCATTAATCTGTTCTACTGTTCTTTTAGTTTCTATTTCATTGATTTCTGCTCTGATCTTTATTATTTCTCTTCTCCTGCTGGGTTTAGGCTTTATTTGCTGTTCTTTCTCCAGCTCCTTTACATGTAGGGTTCGGTTGTGTACTTGAGACCTTTCTTGTTTCTTGAGAAAGGCTTGTATTGCTATATACTTTCCTCTTAGGACTGCCTTTGCTGCATCCCAAAGATTTTGAATAGTTGTGTTTTCATTTTCATTGGTTTCCATGTATTTTTTTAATTCTTCTTTAATTTCCTGGTTGACCCATTCATTCTTCAGTAGGATGCTCTTTAGCCTCCATGTATTTGAGTTCTTTCTGACTTTCCTCTTGTGATTGAGTTCTAGTTTCAAAGCATTGTGGTCTGAAAATAGGCAGGGAATGATCCCAATCTTTTGGTACCGGTTGAGACCTGATTTATGACCTAGGATGTGATCGATTCTGGAGAATGTTCCATGGGCACTAGAGAAAAATGTGTATTCCATTGCTTTGGGATGGAATGTTCTGAATAGGTCTGTGAAGTCCCTTTGGTCCAGTGTGTCATTTAAAGTCTTTATTTCCTTGTTGATCTTTTGCTTAGACGATCTGTCCATTTCAGTGAGGGGGGTGTTAAAGTCCCCCACTATTATTGTATTGTTGTCGATGTGTTTCTTTGCTTTTGTTATTAATTGGCTTATATAATTGGCTGCTCCCATGTTAGGGGCATAGATATTTACAATTGTTAGATCTTCTTGTTGGATAGACCCTTTAAGTAGGATATAATGTCCTTTCTCATCTCTTATTACAGTCTTTGGTTTAAAATCTAATTTGTCTGATATAAGGATTGCCACCCCAGCTTTCTTTTGGTGTCCATTAGCATGGTAAATGGTTTTCCATCCCCTCATTTTCAATCTGGGCGTGTCTTTGGTTCTAAAATGAGTCTATTGCAGACAGCATATCAATGGGTCTTGGTTTTTAATCCAGTCTGATAGCCTGTGTCTTTTGATTGGGGCATTGAGCCCATTTACATTCAGGGTAACTATTGAAAGATAGGAATTTAGTGCCATTGTATTGCCTGTAAGGTGACTGTTACCATATATTGTCCGTGTTCCTTTCTGGTTTATGTTGCTTTTAGAGTCTCTCTTTGCTTAGAGGACCCCTTTCAAGATTTCTTGTAGGGCTGGTTTTGTGTTTGCAAATTCCTTTAGTTTTTGTTTGTCCTGGAAGCTTTTTATCTCTCCTTCAATTTTCAATGACAGCCTAGCTGGATGTAGTATTCTTGGCTGCATATTTTTCTCATTTAGTGCTCTGAATATATCATGTCAGTCCTTTCTGGCCTGCCAGGTCTCTGTGGATAGGTCTGTTGCCATTCTAATGTTTCTACCATTGTAGGTTACATATCTCTTCTCCCGAGCTGCTTTCAGGATTTTCTCTTTGTCTATGAGACTTGTAAGTTTTCTTATTAGATGTCGGCGTGTTGACCTATTTTTATTGATTTTGAGAGGGGTTCTCTGTGCTTCCTGGATTTTGATGCCTGTTTCCTTCCCCAAATTAGGGAAGTTCTCTGCTATAATTTGCTCCATTATACCTTCTGCCCCTCTCTCTCTTTCTTGTTCGTCTGGGATCCCAATTATTCTAACGTTGTTTCATCTTATGTTATCGCTTATCTCTCGAATTCTGCCCTCGTGATCCAGTAGTTGTTTATCTCTCTTTTTCTCAGCTTCTTTATTTTCCATCATTTGGTCTTCTATATCACTGATTCTCTGCTCTGCCTCATTTATCCTAGCAGTTAGCGCCCCCATTTTTGAATGCACCTCATTAATAGCCTTTTTGATTTCTACTTGGTTAGATTTTAGTTCTTTTACTTCTCCAGAAAGGGTTTCTCTAATAACTTCCATATTTTTTTCAAGCCCAGCTAGTATCTTTAAAGTGATGATTCTGAACTCTAGATCTGACATTGTACTAATGTCCGTATTGAGTAGGTCCCTGGCAGTTGGTACTACCTCTTGTTCTTTTTGTTGAGGTGATTTTTTTCATCTTGTCATTTTGTGCAGAGGAGAAGAGATTAATGAGAGATCAAAATGCTAACAGAGTAACAACGTCCCCAGAAAATATACTCTCAACAAATCAGAAAAGACCTGAAGCAGTGGAAAAAGAAACGGAAAGAGAGAAAAAAGAAAAAAAAAAGAAAAAGATAAAGATAAAAACAAACAAAACAAAAGAACAAGAACAAAAAAAAACAGAATGTGATCAAATATGATCAGGCTGGTATATAGATCAGTGCCACACACTAGATTTGGGGTGTATTTTGGTCTTTTAGAAGAAAGTGCCTCCCAAAATTTTAAATAAAGAAAAACTTGTATATGTACAAAAATAAGGGTTGATATGATGAAGGGATGGAATATGACTGTAAAGATGGAAATTATAAAAAATTTTATAAAAGGAATTGATAAGAAGTTGTTTGAAAAACGAAAGAAGAGGATTTAAAAAAAAAAGAAAAAAAGGGAGAGAATGTGATCAGGCAGGGGAGTAGAAAAAACCTTATACTAGAGATTTCGGGTATATTTTAATCTGTTAGAAGAAACTATCTCAAAATTTTAAAGAGAGAACAACTTATATACATAAGCCAAAAATACGGGTAACTACTATGAAGGGATAGAATATGACTCTAAAAATGAAAAATAAAAATGTTTTTTTATAAAAAAGGGATTGATAAGATGTTGGTTGAAAAAGGGAAAAAGAAAAATTCAAAAAAAAAAAGAAAAGAAAAAAAGACAGTTAAAAAAAAATTAACTTTGAAAGAGTAAAGAATCATGGTAAAAAAGCCATGGATTCTCTGTGCAGTATTCCCCTAGCGCTGGAGTTCTGCCATTCTCATTGATCAGTAAACTTGGTCTTGGCTGGCTGTTCTCACTGATCTTCTGGGGAGGGGCCTGTTGCCATGATTTCCAAATGTCTTTGCCGGAGGCAGAATTGTCCCGCCCTTGCCCCCTCTGGGCTAAGTAATCTGCTCGGGTTTGCTCTCCAGAGCTTTTGTTCCCTTCAAGCTTTCTGTACAGCTTTGGAGGCAGAGAGTGAAAATGGCGGCCTCCCAATCTCCGCCCCGGAGGAGCCAAGAACTCGGGGCCCCGCTTCTCAGTGAGCCCCCAGAGAAAAGCCGTCAGTCACTCCCGTCTCCCCGGTCTCCGGCCGCACTCCGTGCTCACCCGGCCCGTGACCGCGCGTTTCTATCTCTGGCACCCGATCGCAGGTGGAGTCTCCAAACCCAGCAGATCCCTGCGGTGCACTCCCGTGTGGCTCCTCCCGGGGGAGGAAGTTGAGTCTCCCCGGATCTGCCGCTTGTTGGGTCCCTGCTGGAGGAGCAGTGGCCCGACTGTGCCATGGATCACGGTTTATGGCAACCCCGAGCTGAGAGCCCGTGCCTGGGCTCCACCGCTGCAGCCGGCTTCCCTGCTCCATTACCTGGGAGCTCTACCACACTCAGGCACCCCCGGTCTTTCTGTGACCCCAAGGGTCCTGAGACCACACTCTTCCGGAGGGTTCCACCCCCCGCTTAACCACCAGAGTGATGTCCCTCAGTGGAGCAGAGTTTTAAAAGTTCCAATTTTGTGCTCCGTGGTTCTATCAGTTGCCAGAAGCGGCCGACGGCGGCCCCTCCCCCGCCATCTATCCTCCCAAATATTGCCTTGGATTCACTTCTCTGCACATCTTACCTTCCAGAAAGTGGCCGCTTTTCTGTTCAGAGAGTTGTTGCTATTCTTTTCTTCGATCTCCTGTTGAGTTTGTAGGTGTTCAGAATGGTTTGATCCCTATCCAGCTGAATTCCTAAGAGGAGACGACATCCAGGTGTCCTACTCCTCCGCCATCTTGCTCCGCCCCCCTCAAAAAGGCAGTCTCTTAAAAAAAAAAAAACTGTTGGTAAAAGTGGACAGCAACAGGCAGGAGAATGAAACTGGACCACTTTTTTATACCATATCCAAAAATAAATTCAAAATGGATGAAAGACCTAAATGTGAGACAGGAAACCATCAAAATCCTAGTGGAGAACACAGGCAGTAATGTCTTTGACATCATCCATTCAAATTCTTTCTAGATATGTCTCCAGAGGCAAGAGAAACAAAAGCAAAAATAAATATTTGGGACTTCATCCAAAAACAAACAAAAACAACAACAAAAAACAAGTTTTGTACAGCAAAGGAAATAATCATCAAAACTAAAAGGCAAATTATGGAATGGGAGAAGATATTTGCAAATGCCATATCTGATAAATGACTAGTATCCAAAATATATAAGTAGTTTGTAATAATGATTTTCACATTTTCAGTAGAGAGCATGTCCATGGAGCTCAACATACCGTCACGAGAGAAGTAGAATTCCTGTCTTTCACATTTGTATTGTGCTAAGATCTCACTAAATATGAGAGCTCTTATACCCTCTTAACAAAATTTTAACTGTAGAGCACAGCATTGTTAATTACAGATGCAGGGTTTGAAGCAGACCTCTTGCATAACAGAAAATCACACCTCTTGAGATGTGCTCTCCATTGGCCCTCCTACCAGCCTGTGGCAAAGGTCATTCCACTCTCTGGTTTATTGTTATCTAAACCCAATTTCATCTGCCCATTGTTGTAAAGCACAATATTCAAGAGATGAGTTTTGATTGGAAAGGAATGTGACCTTTATTTAAGAGGGCAGCACCTGGGGCAGAAGTCACACTATTCTTCCAAAGCCAATAGTGAGATTTCTGCCTGACCCAGGGGATTTTAAATGGGTTTAGGGCAGACGATCAAAGAAGGGAATACAGTGGTTGGCAACATTTCTTGTTCACACCCAGGCTGCATGATGCCAACTACCAAAGTAACCTCAGCCCCCCTGGGTCTTCAGCTGAGAAGAGAACCACATATGGTGCCAAAATCCAGGAAAGAGCTACAATAGAGGATTAGAGGGAACAACACCTGGGTCTCACATGTGGTCAACAGTACATTTTGTCCTCACTAGCTGGTGTGAGAAAAAATAACATACAGACTTGTAACTCACTGATTATCATACAGAGTACTGGGGAATGTTTTACTCAGTAAGCTCAAAGGAAGTTTCAAAGCAAAAGCCAAAAGGATCAAATGACTTGCAAATTAATGGCAAACCAGAATAGACATGTCCTAGTACATGTAACATTACAAACCATTATTTTCAACACCTCCAAGGTATAATTTGCAATGTCTACCTCCACATGCCAAGGAAGTAGGAAGCAGTGTCTCCACAGTGAGGGATGGGAGCAATCCACAGAAAGTGACCCAGCAGTACCATGGGAGATGGAACTGGTAAAAGAGTTAATTGCATTATAAGTGCATATCACATATCCAAGTATCTGGAGGAAAGATTGAACATGTTGAATACAGGGATGCCTGTGGGTCCAGCTCTCTTCCCATGTGCATGTGAGCATTTATGCTCATGCCCACCCACCTCTCCAACATCCGCCCCAGGTGAACTGATGTGCAGGTCACCCACTGCCACACCCTGTGACTGTGACATAATCCACACAAGTGGCCCCCAGGTGTAGGGTGCTGGCAGCCTGAGGCAGCCCTCTGTTCTGTCAGATGCTCTAGACCCGGCTTCCCTCAGGATCCTCCCTTTATCCATTCTCACTGAAAGATGTCCCTGAGCAGGGGCACGAGCCTTGCAGAGCGCTAGGGCACCATGAGGGCGCTCTTCTTGCTTTTTGCACTCTGGGCAAGCCTGGCTCTTGCCAAGGGTTCTCAAGGCCGTCCCTCATGGCGCTACATCTCCTCTGAGGTGGTCATTCCCAGGAAGGAGCTGCACCACGGCAAAGGTGTTCAGCTGCCAGGCTGGCTGTCCTACAGCCTTCATTTTGGGGGTAAGAGACACGTTATCCATATGCGGCGCAAGAAACTGTTTTGGTCCAGACATCTGCTGATGATGACTCAGGATGACCAAGGAGCCTTGCAGATGGACTACCCCTTCATCCCTCCAGACTGTTACTACCTCGGCTACGTGGAGGAGATTCCTCTTTCCATGGTCACCGTGGACACGTGCTATGGGGGTCTTGAAGGTATCATGAAGTTGGATGACCTTGCCTATGAAATCAAACCCCTCAGCAATTCCCGAAGGTTTGAATACATTGTTTCTCAGATAGTGGCAGATACCAATGCAACGGGACCTACCTATCAATTGGGGCATAAGGAGATTAGGAAACCCCTATTCTCTGAAGAAATTTCCAGTCCAGCCCCCAGGGTCAGTAATAGGATCTTTTCCTCCCATAAATCCATGATCAAAGGATTTGCTCAAAGTTCCAATTCAATGTATCGTTTATATAATAATGTAAGAACGTGTGCAAAATTTCTGATAGACATGGTTAGTTTAATGGACTCAATATATAAAGGTCTTGATATAAAGTTCCATCTTACTGCAGTCCTTATATTTGATATAAGAGATCCAGTCAACATGAGTGATTATAGATTGCCAGCTGGTGAATACCACAGATTTCATGCTACCTACTTGTTCAGGATCATAAACCCTAGTTCATCCTTCATTGTGGTTAAAGAAGGACCAGAAGACTATCAAGATGATCCTGCAGTCTTGGGTTTATGCTCTCCTCGATGCCTACATATGGTTGTTCACCTGGGCAGACATTATTTATTGTTAGCTGTGATAATTTCCCAATACTGTGGGAGATCCATTGGACTGTATTTTGATAATCATGAGTGCAGTTGCCAGCAGAGGTCCAGCTGCATCATGTACAGATACCCTGTGTTGACAGATTCCTTTAGTAACTGTTCTTTTGGGCACTCACCAAACATTCTGAATATTAACAAGCATTGCCTATTCAATGAACAGGTGGTATTCTTTAATACAAGTCTGACACATGTACGTTGTGGAAACTCTATAGTAGAGGATAGGGAGCAGTGTGACTGTGGCTCCATCAAGCAGTGTGCCAGCAACCCCTGCTGTAGTAATAACTGCAAACTTGAAAGTACATTTCTTTGTGACAAAGGACTATGTTGTACAAACTGCACCTTCTCTGTAGTTGGAACACTCTGTAGACCAATCCAAAATATCTGTGACCTTCCAGAGTATTGCACGGGGAGATCCCCTCAGTGTCCTAATAATTTCTATATGCAAGATGGAACCCCACGCACTGAAGAGGGTTACTGCTATCATGGAAACTGCACTGACCGCACTGTGCACTGTAAAGACATCTTTGGTGCAAACACTGTGGGGGGGGGGCAGATGTCTGCTATGAAATTAATAAAAAAGGCCACCGATTTGGACACTGTAAAAGAGAGTTTCAAGCCAGACTATTTATTCGTTGTGGTGACCGAGATGTGAAGTGTGGAAGGCTGCAGTGTACCAATGTCACTCATCTCCCTCAGTTGCAAGAACATGTAGGATTCCATCAGTCTAAGATCTCAGGTGTCTGGTGTTGGGGATTGGACACACATCGCTCCACAGGAACAACTGATGTTGGTCATGTGAGACCTGGTACCCCCTGTGCTCCCAGAAAGTTCTGTGAGAATTCTACCTGCAATGCTACTATAGGTGAAATAAATTACAACTGTTTCCCTGAGAAATGTAATGGCAGGGGGATTTGCAACAATAACAGGAATTGTCATTGCCACATAGGCTGGGATCCCCCATTCTGCAAATTGCGAGGTAAAGGAGGGAGTATAGACAGTGGACCCCCCCCCCCAAGAAGAAAGTGGTCAGTCAAGCAAAGTCATCAATCGGTGATATATTTGAGAGTGGTCTTTGCTCGCATTTATGCCTTAATAGCTACAGTCCTCTTTGGCATTGCCACCAATGTAAAAACTATCAAGACAGTTAGAGTTAGGGAAGAGAAAGTTGGTGAAGCCAATCCGTAAATCAGCCTCCAGACCCCTGAGCAACAATATGCAATCCACAGGAGCATGAATGAAACTACAGTAAAGAGGTGGCAAAGCTGACATCCATGTTTCCAGGGATCTGCAGGAGACACAGGGGTCCCGTGCACATCACAGGGCTCTCAAACCAGGTCTGTGATACATCACTGACAAGCACTCTGAAATAAAACTTGAAAAGTGCACGGTAGTCATGTCTCCTTATTTTTGTCAGCCTATGAGGCCCAAACCGAGCCCGAGACACTGTCTAAAGTACCTGAATCAGCAGCTGGGTCTTCAGCTGTGGTCCCTGGGCACAGAATTAAGGGAAGTAGCCACAGGTAAGGGCAAATATATGATGTTTCTACAAAAGAGTGCTTGTGAACACTGAAATTTTTCTCATTCTCTAGGTAATCTCTCCTTCTCCAGTCCCAAAGTGGGTTCATGGAGATGGATGGCTACTCCCCACCCATGCTGCCTCTCCGAAACTAGGGTGGCTGTGGGCAGTAGGGGAGGGTGACTGGGGTGAGATCCCACCTAGTGCAAGCTATGCTACCCTGGAGAGCAAGCTTTTGAATATAGGAGACATTGCATTGTAGATCCTCAATGTTGCATCCCATGAAATCAATCAGAAAGGTACGCAGAAGTGCCCATTGATGACTCTGGCATCCAGAGGGAGCCCTCGGAATGTTCATCCCTCCTTTCACTCTAGTCTGCATTTCAGGGAACTGAGCAGTGACTGTAGGTTAGGGTTAGGGGTTAGGGTACGGGTTAGGGTACGGGTACGGGTTAGGGTTAGGGTTAGGGTTAGGGTTAGGGTTAGGGTACGGGTTAGGGTTAGGGTACGGGTTAGGGTACGGGTTAGGGTACGGGTTAGGGTTAGGGTACGGGTTAGGGTACGGGTTAGGGTTCGGGTACGGGTTAGGGTACGGGTTAGGGTTCGGGTTAGGGT
>NC_058410.1:145921608-145934095 GCF_002201575.2 Neomonachus schauinslandi | reverse complement strand
CCCTTCTTCGGGGCCGGGGCCGACTTGGCGGGCTCGGGCATCCTGACGGCGCTTTCTTGTGGCAGAACAGAAAATGGAGTCCGCCTCAGGGTCCTGTCCATTTGTAGGCAACCATATGCAAATGAGGAATGCGCTTTGCGACCGCTGATTCGTCGACTAGTGGTGTGGCCTGCAGGCTCATGATTGGCTCGAGCTCTACTCTCCCATTGGTCATAGCCTGAGAGCAGTTTCCCCCTTTCAGGGCGATTTCTTCAGTTAACCTTGTAACAGGTTTAGATTATTAACGTTTCAGGTTACTTTGGTGATTAATTTTAGAAACTAGAATTTGCTCTCCCTTGTGTTTTGAATTGCCAAAGAAGCAACGCTCAGGTCTAGGTCACGTCTCCGATTTGCAAGTCCCCTGTACAGCTGCTGGAAAACCTGCATTTTTACGTTTGATTCGGGGTTCTAGACCAGTGAAAGAGAGGTGATGAAGTGGCTGTCTGCCTGACAGGGAACTCTAGACACACTGTCCATCAGAAAAGTTCTGAATTGAGGGGAAGTGACCAAGGTCTTCACTTCTGCTTGCTCAGTGATGGAGCAGGGGCTAACCTAAGACCAGAGTGACCTCAGTGGACCCCTGAGCTGGACCCTAACGAAGCTCATCACTGGAGGCCATTAGATAACCACACACCTTACAGCTGGCCAGCGAGTCCTTTCTTGAAGGAAGCCCTCAGCTCCCTGTCTGTCATAGCTTTATTTAAGACAGTTTTTAAAATATTTTATTCATTTGAGATAGAGAGAGCACAAGGGGCTCGATCCTAGGACCTGGAGATCATGACCGAAGGCAGATGCTTAACCGTCTGAGCCACCCAGACTCCCCTTTTTAAAACAGTTAAATAATAAAGGGACTATTTACAGTGTTGTGAGCAGGGTTAAGGGATACCACCAAGGAATGGTGGAGGGCGCTGGCTGTTACTCCTAGTTCAGAAGAGGCAAGACAAGAGCAGGCTTCGAGGAGAGCAGTGAGGATAGGAGAGGGCTGCTCAACAGGAGCTGTGGCTTTTGTGACAGAAAGGTAGTCTCTGCCCAGTTTTGTAGGAGGGGAGCCAAGCAGAATAAATACTTTAGTCTCATTTTTTCCCCACCCTCAGATGTCTTGTGGGTTCCTCTCAGAAACCAGAGAGTAAAGAAACATGGTTGATGCCATGCACAAGTCAGGTCACAAAATATCCTGAGCCTTTCAAGGTGCGTATCTAAAGTAGCAAAGATTGAGATTTTGTACAATTAAAAAAAAAGTTTACCTCCTCTTTATAATTGTTTTACTATTTTTTGCTATTTCTTTTTCAGCCCCTGAAGTTAGTTCATGAGCACTGGATTATCTTTAGAGCTGCAAACTTTTAAACATGCTTTGTTGCTCTCCCTGCCATTGCCCAGCTTGGTCCAATGCTACCTTTTTTTATACAAAACTTCCTCTGAGATATTCTCGAAATTTTTTTTTTAAAGACTTGTTTATTTGAGAGAGAGAGCAGGGTGAGAGGCAAAGGGAGATGGGGGGAGAAAATATCAAGTGGACTCCTTGCTGAGTGCAGAGCCCCACGCAGGGCTGGATCCCAAAACCCTGAGATCTTGTCCTGAGCCAAATTCAAGAGTCAGGTGCTTAACCGACTGAGCCACCCAAGCAACCCTGAGTTTTCTTAATTATAGCCTGATACAACCCCACTTTCCTTTGCTGGCCTGAATCCTGGAATAGTCTCATTTCCCATTGACCCTTGGTCTCCAGTTAATTTAATCAGCTTTCTTTCTTTTTTTCCCCCCCAATAAGGCCTGGCTACTCACATTATGGTCACTGAACCACCACCAGCAAGTCCTGTGAGAGCTCCACCCCAGAGGTACAGATCAGATTGAATCTTAACCAAATCCCCAGGTAATCTGGGTGCACAGTACTGTGTGCAAAGCACTATTCTAGGGAGCTGTCCATATGGTTGCTCGTTATCTTCACCCATCCGGAGTGGCCCCATAAAATAAATGGGCATATATTATTACTAGATTCCCTTTTCTTTCCCATATTTTTAAAAAAACACTCACCCTTTTTAATTCTTTGTCTAGGATCACTTGTTATTTATCAGTTTATCTTAGCTTTGCCATTAGTTTTATTTGTTAGTTAAATTAGCTTTACCAATGACGAAGGGTAATTGGAAGGCAGGCAGGCAGGGACGAGGGGCCCCCTCCCTAAGAGGAAACCACCCTTAAAAGTATTTTACACCACCCTGGAAGGAGTCCTCCACCCTTTCCCATATGATAGATAGGTGACAAAAGTCTGATTGGATGACAGGCGCAGGGAGGGTTAATCAGATTGAAACAGCCTGCCAACAAGCCCATAAAAACCCCTAGACTTAGAAACGCTGGCAGCGGCCCCTTCGGGTCCCCTCTCTCCTCGGGAGCTTTGTACTATCACTTTGCTATCGCTCAATAAACCTTGCTTTGCTGCCCACCACTCTGTCTGGTCTACCTCTTCATTATTCCAAGCGGCGTGACCAAGAACCGTGGGCACGATGGAGAAAAATCCTGCAACACCAATACTACCTCTTTATTAATTTACTATTTGAAAATCTTATATATTTTTATTATGGGTAAAGTTGAAAACCACAGACTGAGAGCTAGCACTGTACTGCCACCTAACACATGCAGTCATTTTAGGAGTGATGATTTCTCTAACTGTACTCAAATTTCTTCCTCCCCATAAGATTTGACTCTGAAGAGGGCATCTCTTTTTACAAATATGTGATCATTTTTGACACATTGCCTGGAAACACAAGACCTTTGTGGTCTAATTTATTTCCAATTCAGGACAAACATGAATAACAAAATAAGAGCAGCAAGTCAATAGTACCAGACCATTTGCCCCACAAGTGTAACCATTGGGTTTATAGGATTTAAATCATGGGTCTAGGGGTGCCTGGGTGGCTTAGTCATTAAGCGTCTGCCTTCGGCTCAGGTCATGATCCCAGTATCCTGGGATTGAGCCCCGCATCTGGGTCCCTGCTCAGCGGGAAGCCTGCTTCTCCCTCTCCCACTCCCCCTGCTTGTGTTCCCTCTCTCGCTGTGTCTCTCTCTGTCAAATAAATAAATAAAATCTTTTAAAAAAATAAAAAAATAAAATGGCATTAAAAAAATAATCAATCATGGGTCTAATGGACCCAGCCACTAAATTAAATGTGTGAACCTGAACAGATAGATACTAAAAAGTTGTGAGGATTGACTCAAACTGCTGTCTTCATTCCACGCCTACATGAATTTAGTGAAACACAAACAGTACGTAATGCAAACAAAATAATCCAAGAGTTGTGTTAAAAAAACAGATTGAGATTTTGTAAGGAAAGACTTTTGGGGAAAGGATTACTGACGGGGTGAAAGGGGCTATTGCAATAGGGAAGTGGTGACCATTGCATCAGATCTGCAAGCTCCTGCAAGGTTAGGCAAAAGGGATTTTTTTGATAGGGAAGAGTAAACAAGACTAGAAAGAACCTGAGTATAGGAAGGTGGGTTGAAAAAGTGCCCTGATCAGAGAATGTGAGATAGAGAGCAAATCAGAGAATGTTTTACCCTGAGGCTAGCCAGTTCTCAGGAGGGACCCTTAGAAGGCTGAGGGTGGGTCAAAGCTCAGGGCCTGGGGGATGGGAAAATGTCACTGAGGTTTGGTGGACAAGCATATTGTTTTTGGTTTTTTTTAAAGATTTTATTCACTTATTTGAGAGAGAAAGTATGAGAGAGAGAAAGCACAAGAGGGGGGAGGGTCAGGGGGAGAAGCTTACTCCCCACTAAGCAGGAAGCCTGATACAGGACTTGATCCCAGGACTCCAGGATCATGACCTGAGCCGAAGGCAGACGTTTAACCGACTGAGCCACCCAGGCGCCCCAACAAGTATATTGTTCTGATTAGTGAATGAGGACAAGCAGTTCAGCTAATTGTTTATGAGGCAAAGAATGGGAATTTGAGGGTCTGTGTCTGGCCTTGTCATAGGTAAACAAAAAGTTCATCCTTGAGTGTTACCTAAGTCATAAGGGGAAAATGTGGTTCCTTGCAGCAAATTGTTTTTGGAGCACAAAGGTTCAGGGGTATTCCTCTAACCATTGCTGTTTTCCAGGATCACAAGTCTCAGATAAAGGTCAGTATTGTCAGTTACAATCGATGACATCTCATTTAAATCTTGCTGGGTCTGATTTTAAAAAAGAAATTAAAAATGTAAAAATATTAAACACATTTGGTTTTAATGTAATTTGAAATGAAATTACTGAAATATAATAATTATGATAGAAATATATGTTGGATAACATGAAAACTGTGCCCACAGAGCTCCTGAATCCCAGTTGTTCTAAACCCCTTGGGGCAGTGATCATTTGATGATGAGGCATTTCTTGGGCCACAGATCATTAATTTAAAAGCAAAATCGGGGCGCCTGGGTGGCTCAGTTGGTTAAGCGACTGCCTTCGGCTCAGGTCATGATCCTGGAGTCCCTGGATCGAGTCCCTGGATCGAGTCCCGCATCGGGCTCCCTGCTTGGCAGGGAGTCTGCTTCTCCCTCTGACCCTCCTCCCTCTCATGCTCTCTGTCTCTCATTCTCTCTGTCTCAAATAAATAAATAAAATCTTTAAAAATAAATAAATAAATAAATAAAAGCAAAATCGACAAGCATGCTTTTAAATAAGTGTATTTCTCTGGTGGACTTATTCCCCATAAACATTCTCTCCAGATGGTGATTTTTTTTTAGGTTTACATAAAATGTAACTCCAAAATAATGGTAGATATAAACTTACATGTAATATTTTTTAGTTGTTTCTCTATGTGATTGTGGTCTCATGGAAGTTTTACAAGTTTTCCTTTGCCTTTCTCAGAAAAGCATTGTTGGAGTTCTGGAATATGTACAATATTTTATCTTTTTATGATGTTTACCACATTTTTATACAAAACATGCATTAGAAAGTGCTCCTTTTGAGTCTGAAAAAAATCATGCATGGATTTAAAAAATAATAATAAAGAAAAAATAAGGATGAGGGGAACAGGAAGTATAGCAGTATTAATACTAAACAAATTTTAAGGCTCAAAGTAGTAGTGGGGATAGAGAGGTGCACTGTAAGGACTTTTGTTCCAGTGTGGACAACAAGATATTCTGGAAAGCTGTCTTGAAGCAAAATAGCTAAGGACTCAATAAACAACAAACACACTCTAGCACATAATGGCCCAGATAACAAGAAGCCAAGGAAAACTCCCCAAATCTCCCAGAACAATACACACCTAGGAGCTGAAGCCTGACCAATAAACACAGCAGATTGGGTTCCCTGGGGGCAAATGTCATTAAGATTCTGCACTTTGTCACTTAATGGCAGCCTCTTGGGGAAAAGAGGGTTCTAGGCCTTTCAACTGAACTGGAGACACCTAGCATAGAGCCAGGGCTCTTGAGAAAACACAAGCTTTCGGGGGCGGGGAGAATCTAGCAAAGATCCCTAACAAGAAAACCCGTTGGTCTCTGCAGGGCTCCATGGAGGAGGGTAGAGGAAATTTGCCACAAGGATTTCACCACAGACCTACTTAGAGTCTATAGAATTTCCATGAAAGCTTCCTAAAATTGAAGTGCCTTGGGTTTGTGCGCCCTCTAGTGCTTCCTGAAGGCAAACTTAAACCCCTTCAGGAGGGAAGCATCTTGAACCCAAGTTCTGTACATACAGATTAATCTTTTTTATTCAGAAATTGTTTCTTGAGCACATATTACATGTCAGGCACCTCCTAGGAATTTGGGGTGTCCAAATATAAACTCATAATAAATGTGACCTAATCTCGGAGGAAAACACTTTAAAGAGTCAGCCTTCCAAATGAAAAAGAGCCTTAGATCTCCTCTCCCTCAAAGAATTTCAGATATTGAAGTTACCAGATAGAGACTATAAAATATTTACTGAAATCTTAAGGAAATAAACATGAAATAATACAGTCAAGGAGCAAGGGACATTCCAAACTGGGCGTATCAAAAAAAAAAAAAAACCAAAAAAAAAAACCCAAAGAGAATTTTTTTTTTTAAAGCACTTTTTTTTTTTTTAAGATTTTATTTATTTATTTGACAGAGACAGAGATAGCGAGAGCAGGAACATAAGCAGCGGGAGTGGGAGAGGGAGAAGCAGGCTTCCCCTCGAGGAGGGAGCCCGATGTGGGACTCGATCCCAGGACCCTGGGATCATGACCTGAGCCGAAGGCAGACGCTTAACAACTGAGCCACCCAGGCACCCCGAAAGAGAACTTCTAAAACTGAAAATAGCTGTACTCCATAATAATAAAATAAAAATCCACTGATAAGATGTAGCATTTAGGGTCTTGAGGCACCTGATCACATAGCCATTATGTATGGCAGTAACTTCCAGAATTAGTAGAAGAACTTCAAGTTTACAATTGTAGGGCAAGCTTTCAATATACTACTCTCACAAATTCATATAGTAATCAAGGAAAATGTTTATGGTTATAGAAGATTGAACAACACCATGAACTAACTTCATTAATCCATGATTCCTTCACTTAACACATAGAGAGTATCTGAAATTTTCAAAGTACACACTTAATTTCAAATTTTCAACACTGGCTTCAGAAAAAGTAACAATACATACCAAAAAATCAGTTTCATATATACTGCACTCTTTTATCATATTCTAACTAAAGGGCAATAGAAAGAATTTTTTTTAAAGATAGTAAAAATAAAACAATCTTCTCATATGCTCGGAAACTAAAAGCATACTTCTAAATACATAGATTATAATGGACATCATTAAAGAAAGTATGCATTAGAAATACCAATGAACAGACTTAACCAAGGAGGCGAAAGACCTATACTCTGAAAACTCTAAATCATTGATGAAGGAAATCGAAGATGACACACACAAATGGAAATACATTCCATGCTCATGGATTGGAGGAATTGTTGTTAAATTGTCCATACTACTCAAAGCAATCTACAGAGTCACTGCAATTCTTGAAAAGTACTAACAGTAATTTTCACAGAACTAGGATAAATAATCTTAAAATGTGTATAGACCCACAAAGGACCTCAAATAGCCAAAGCAATCTTGAGAAAGAAGAACAAAGCTGGAAGTGTCAAAATCTCAGATTTCAAGAAATTCTACAGAGCTATAATAATCAAAACAGTATGGTCTCGGCACAAAATTAGATCAATGGAACTGGATAAAGACCTCAGAAATAAACCAAACTTTTATGATATTGATAAGGAAAAATCTGTGTCCTAAGATGGCGAATGGAGCCAGTGAGAGAGTCCCAGTCCTTGCCTCAGGGCTCTTCTGGGTTCTTCTCCCTGGTCTGCTTCACGCAAGTGCCAAAAGTGCCAAATATGAGGAAGTTGAAGTGTATAAATTGCCCCCTTTGTGCTCGGGGCTCAGACCTTTGGAGACCACTCTCCTGTGAGCCTGCCGCCTTTAAATAAAACCTCCTATCCTCCAAGATCTCCGGGTCCCGCTTGGTTCTTCCGTCGGGGGATCCAATCCAGGTTCCCTAACAATATAATTAATCTAAGAAAAGGAGGCAAGATGGGGAAATGACTCTTTTTTTCAATAAATGTTGCTGGGAAAACTGGAGAGCTACATACAAAAGAATGAAAGTGGGCTACTTTCTTATACCATATACCAAAATAAACTAAAAATGGATTATAGACCTAAATGTGAGACCTGAAACCTTAAAACTCTTAGAAGAAAACATAGGCAGTAATCTCTTTGACAATCTCTGTTTGCCTTAACAACATTTTTCTAGCCATGTCTCCTCAGGCCAGGAAAACAAAAGCAAAAATAAACTGTTGGGACTACACCTAAATAAAAGGCTTTTGCACAGAGAAGGTAACCAACAACAGAATGAAAAGGCAGCCTGCTGAATGGGAAAAGATACTTGCAAATGGAATGTCTGATAAAGTGTTAATATCCAAAATATATAAAGAACTTACACAACTCAACACAAATAATAAAAATAAGATTGAAAAATGGGCAGGTGACTTGTATAGGCATTTTCCAGTGAAGACATACAAATGGCCAACAGACACGTGAAAAGATGCTCAAATCACTAATTATCAGGGAAATGCAAATCAAAACCAGAATGAGATATTGCCTTACACCTGTCAGAATGCCTAAAACAAAAAAGGGAGATAACTAGTGTTGAAGATGTGGAGAAAAATGAACCCTCATGCTCTGTTGGTGGGAATGTAAATTAGCATAGCCACTGTGAAAAACAGCATGGAGTTTCCTCCAAAAATTAAAAATAGAAATACCATATGGTATAGTAATTACACTACTATTTACCCAAGGAAACAAAAACACTGATTAGGAATGATATATAGAGGGGCGCCTGGGTGGCTCAGTCGTTAAGCATCTACCTTCGGCTCAGGTCATGATCCCAGGGTCCTGGGATCGAGCCCTGCATTAGGCTCCCTGCTCCACGGCAAGTCTGCTTCTCCCTCTCCCACTCCCCCTGCTTGTGTTCCCTCTCTCGCTGTGTCTCTCTCTGTCAAAAAATAAATAAAATCTTAAAAAAAAAAAAAAAAAGGAAAGATATATACACCCTTATATTTATTTTAGCATTATTTACAATAGCCAAGATATGGAAGCAACCTGTGTCCATCAATAGATGAATGGATAAAAAAGATGTGGAGTGTGTATATATATGTGTGGAGTGTGTTCATATATAGAATGTAATATTAGCCATAACAAAGAATGAGATCTTGCCATTTGTGACAACATGATGGATGGATGGACCTAGAGGGTATTATGCTAAGTGAAATAAGCCAGACAGAGAAAGACAAATATCATATGATTTCACTCATATGCGAATTAAACAACATAACAAATGAACAAACAATGAAACAAAAAAGCAGAAACAGACCTATAAATACAGAGAACAAACTGATGGTTGCCAGAGGGGAGGAAAGTCGGGGGATGGGCAAAATGGGTAAAGGGGAGGGGGAGGAACAGGCTTCCAGTTGTGGAATCGATAAATTCGGTTGAAAGGTACGGCATAGGGAATATAGCCAATGGTATTGTAATGTAATAGCTTGCATGCTGACAGATAGTAAACATAGCACAATGTATAGACAATGTACAGACTTGTCAAATCACTATGTTGTTAAAAAAATAACTAAAAATGAAACAATCTTCTCAAATGCTTGGAAACTAAAAGCACACTTCTAAACACATGGATTAGAATGGATATCATAAGGGAAGCTATGTAATGTTTTGAGATAAATATGAATGAGAATAATACATATAAAAATTGTAGAATATATTTGTAGCGGTACCAAAAGGGAAATATATAATGTCAAATGCATATGTTAAGGAACAAGAAACACTGAAGATATGTAAACTAGATATTCAACTAAAAAAGCTAGAATAAAAATGGGAGTAGATTGAGAATTGGACTTAGAATCCTTAGAATCTGTTGTACTGTTGTGAATGATGTCTGGCTTTTCTATTTCAATTCCAGATAGGTCATTGCTCATTTATAGAAAGGTCATGAATTGTTATGTGGTGCTCATATACCCACCAACACTTTTAAGCTCTTATTAGAACTATTTATAAATTCCCATGGATTGTTACACTGACATATTTTCAATATGTCAATTTTAAAATTTAAAAAGAAAGAATAATAGAAAAACTGGGATGATCCATAAACCAAAACCTTTGGTTTGAAAAACTTAATAACAGACAAGCCTCTACCAAAACTAATTAGGGAAAAAAATAGTGTGTGTACATGTGAGGGGGGGCCCGGGGATAGAGGGATAGTTATGGGAATAAAGAAGGGAATGTCACTACCAAAAGGGAGATATTAAGAACCACGAGAATGCTATGAATAAGTTTTACAAATGAAAAAAAAAAAAGATACTTAATAGAAAAGGATAATTTTCAAGAAAAAATATTAAGTAATGAACAAGGTGAATAAGCAAATTATGATTATAAGGAAATAGGATGGGCAGTTTAAAAAAAAATCTCTTCTATGCCCCTCAACTCAAATGAGGCCAAGCACAGTTGGGCCACAGGTTTAAGTGAAATTGAAGGAATCAATAATCCCAATTTTACAAAAGCTGTTTCAGTAGGAAATAGATCTCTTCCCTTTTTTCTTTTGAAAATCTATAACCTATTATCAGAACTGAGCAGGAACAACACAAAAAAAGACAGAAAATTATAGTTTTGTCTTACTTAAGAACATTTATTTTAAGAAAAGCTCTATTTAAAAAGCAAGCAAATGGAAACCAAGAAGCCATATTATTTAACAAGTAATAGTATATTGTGCAGAGTTTATCCCAAGAATGGAAGAAAAGTTTAACATAATAAATCTGCCAGTGTAGGAAATTAATAGTGTAAAACTGTGGTCATCTCCATAGATACTGAGAAATTATTTGCTAGAATATAACACTCTTTCATCATAAACATTTTCAACAAACTAGAACAAGAGGGAGTAGCTGCTTATTTTATAAGAAGTAGCTATAGTGAGCATAACATATAATGGCACAATTTTAGGATTCCTGAAAAGTAAAAAAAAAAAAAAAAAGAAAGACTAAACTTCTGTGGTACTATTCCCATTCCACATGGCACCAAGGCCTGGACAGCACCAGGAGACAAGAAGTATAAATAAGGATAGATAAAAATTCAATAAAGGAAAACTGTTATCTTTATTTTTTTGAAAATAATGTCATTTAAGAAATCCACAAGATTCTATAAACAATTTGATCTAATAGAGCACAACAGGATTGGTGGATATATGATCACCACATTAAATCCATGGCCTTTGTATACATTAGCAATACCCTCGCTGGAACTGAAGTAGGAAAACCAAACATCATTCACAACAGTACTTCAGAGTCTAAGGATTCTACGTCCAAGAAAAATAATTTCAAATCTATATGAATAAACTATGTCACTGAAGGATACAAAACAAGATTGATTTCAGTTAAGAGACAGACATACACTGCACGGTTTATGCTTTGTGATGACTCAATATGCTAAAATGTTCATAAATTCCCGAAAAAACTAAAGTTTTAACGTGATGCCACAGAAGTGCCCTGAATTTTTGGTAACATTGTGAAATACACATTCATAAGCAAAAATAGTGAAGACGATTCTGAGAAAGGGAAGAAAGAAAAAGGAGAGAGAAAGAGAAAGAAAAGAAAAAAAGAGTAAAGATGGTGGGTTTTGATTTAGGACAGGCACTTTTCCAGGGGCTAGGGTCATCGTGGGGATATAGCCTTGATCTGCTAAAACTATTTTAATGTTTGTTCAAGGGTTTTTAAGTTGAGAAGAGGGCTCAGAGTAACCTGGCTGGAGTTTGGTCTAGACTTTACCTGCTGTCATTTGAACGAATTGCGAACGGTCACCAAGAGATGTCTTTAGCGGAGTGGGTTAGGGCAGGGCCCTGGACCTAACCCGCCTGGGTCAGAACCAGAATCCCCTCTGCCACTTACTAACTGTATGGCCCTGGGTAAGGACAACTTCAAGACGGAGATGACTCAATGCAGATGCGGGTAACTGGGCTAATAGTTCACAGGTGTGTTACGAGGATTACACGACTAACATCTGGAAGGAACTTAAAACGTATCTGGCTGTTTGCAAAACAACAACAAGCATGTTTTTAAGGTAAATGAAAATAACTGGGAAGGACCGTGTGCTACCTGCTCCCAGGCTTCACTGTTTTTTGTGGACCCTAGGGACTTCTGACTTCTTGGGCCTCTTCCTCCACTAAAATAATAACAATTAATAACACTATTAGAATCACATAAAGGTTAATTTATTAACATTATATACTAGAGCGTTTCGGCCAACCTCACAGTTGGTATTTATCTTCCGATTCAGAAGAAACTGAAGTTCGGATGAGCCTCAGAAAGCACCCTGGGCCCGGGGCCTGCGCCCACTGTGCCTAACGGGAGTGAGCAGAAATCGGAAAACAGAGTTACCGAGTACGAAGTAATTATCCACACACACGGCACATACGAAGCGTCCTAGAAACCTGAGGACCGTGAGCAGGGCGCGTGCGGGCCGGCGGCCCCGCGGCGGCGCTGGGAGGCTCCCTCGGCCACTGCACAGGACGGACAGGAGGGACACAGGGACACCGCCGCCCTGCTGCTCCGGCGGCACAGCGCTCGGCTCTGCGTTCTTCCCCGCCGACCGCCCAGAGCCTGGCGGCGAAGGGCCAGCCGCAGCTCCGCGACGCCGGGTGACCAGCGTCTCCGCACCAGCAGGGGGCGCCGCGGGAACCCGCCCCGGCGAAGGCGGCGGGAAGGAGCGAGAAGACGCGCGACCCCGCGGGGGAGCCGGAAGAACGTAACGTGACGGGAGGCGCAATGGGCGGGACCCGTGCGTGGAAACGGCCCAATGAGGGGGCCCAGTGTGGAGGGCGTGGCCAGGAGCCCGGGGTGAGGGGGCGGGGCTTGCCCGGCCGCCGGGTCCCTTCCACGCCTGCGTGGACGCGGAGGGTGGAGGA
>NC_058410.1:145913297-145921108 GCF_002201575.2 Neomonachus schauinslandi | reverse complement strand
TGCAAGACTGTTGAATCTCAGATCTGTACCTCTGAAACAAATAATGCAATATATGTTAAGAAAAAAAAAGAAGAAGAAGAAGGTAGCGGGAGGGGAAGAATGAAGCAGGGGACATCGGAGGGGTAGACAAACCATGAGAGACGATGGACTCTGAAAAACAAACTGAGGGTTCTAGAGGGGAGGGGGATGGGAGGATGGGTTAGCCTGGTGGTGGGTATTGAGGAGGGCACATTCTGCATGGAGCACTGGGTGTTATGCACTAACAATGAATCATGGAACACTTCATCTAAAACTAATGATGTAATGTATGGGGATTAACATAAGAATAAAAAAAAAAAAGATTCAAGGCCCTCCACATCCCTGAAGTTTCTAGAGGGCCACTGGTCTGGAGCATGCCAGGTCATCCCTCTAAGGTAAAGGACAGATTATTCCTTATCATATTTAACACAGTTAATGGTAACACCACTAATGCCTGGTCATCCTTTTATTCTAGAGGCAACATGTTTACATTTATGAGACCATTTCCAGTGATTGACTGGAGCCCAGAACAGAACAGGGCTCTGTAGTAATTCCACCAATCCAACAGACCCTCTGGCTGTAGAGGTCACCATGGTGGGAAAAGATTCAGAGTGGTGTTCCTGCTGGTAAGCCCCCAAAGGAGAGTCACAACACAAACCCCTGGGTTCCTGATCAAGCCATGCTATCTACTGCAAAGAAGCGTATCCTATTAGGGGATAGCTCCTGGCTCGCTACTGGGCTTTAGTAGAGACAGGGCTCCTGACATGGGACATCAAATGTCCATGGGGTTATCGGGAACTGCCCATCATGAGCTGGGTTCTATCAAACCAACCAAGGGATAAGGTCAGGACTTACAGCTTTAATTACCCTAAGATAGAAATCCTATGTCCCAGATCAAGAATGAGCAGAACCGAGTGCTGCACAAGGCCTGTGAGCAAGTGGTTCAGCTCTCCACGCCATCCACAGTCTTGCTTCTACCTCTCCCTTTACTCACACCGGTGGCTGCACTGAGGGTGTTCCAAGTTATCTACTGCTGCATAACCAATTGTCCCCAAAATTGGTGACCTAAGCCAACAACTATTTAATGGTATCTCATAATGTTGTGAGCCAGACACAGGGAAAGTTTGGCTGGTGTTTCTTTTGTTCCATGTAGCATCAGCTGGGATCACTTGGACGGGTGCAACCAGTAAATGGACTCCTCTAGAGCATCAAAGAAAGCTTTATTCCTATGCTTAGTACCTTGGTTTGTTCAATCATAAGTCTTGGTTCTTCTGAATTCCTTTCCATCCACCTGTTCTCTTAGGACCTCTCCACATGGTCCCTCAGACATGGTAGTCAAACTTCTTTTTTTTTATTTAAATCCAATTAATTAACATATAATGTATTATTGGTTTCAGAGGTACAGGTCTGTGATTCATCATACCGGTTCATAATACCCAGTGCTCATTACATCACATGCAGTCCTTAATATCTATCACCCAGTTACTCCATCCCTCCACCTCCCTCCCCTCCAGCAACCCTCAGTTTGTTTCCTATGATTAAGAGTCTTATGGTTTGTCTCCCTCTCTGGTTTTGTCTTGTTTTATTTTTTCCTCTCTTCCCCTAAGATCATCTGCTTGTTTCTTAAATTCCACATATCACTGAGATCATATGATAATGTCTTTCTCTGATTAACTTATTTTGCTTAGCATCATACCCTCTAGTTCCATCCATGTTGTTGTAAATGGCACAATTTCATTTTCTTTGATGGCTGAGTAATATGCCATTGTACATATATACTACATATTCTTTATCCATTCATCTATTGATGGACGTCTGGGCTCTTTCCATAGTTTGGCTATTGTGGACATTGCTGCTATGAACATTGGGGTGCAGATGCCCCTTTGGATCACTAAATTTGTATCTTTGGGGTAAATACCCAGTAGTACAATTGCTGTGTTGTAGGATAGCTCTATTTTCAATGTTCTGAGGAACGTCCATACTGTTTTCCAGAATGGCTACACCAGCTTGCATTCCCACCAGGGTGTAGGAGGGTTCCCCTGTCTCTGCATCCTCACCAACATGCATGGTTTCCTGCCTTGTTAATTTTTGCCATTCTAACAGGTGTATCTCTGGTGTATCTAACTGGTATCTCATTGTGGTTTTGATTTGTATTTCCCTGATGGCTAGTGATGTTGAACATTTTTTCATGTGTCTGTTAGCCATTTATATGTCTTATTTGGAGAAGTGTCTGTTCATGTCTTCTGCCCATTTCTTGAGTGGTTTCTTTGTTTTTTGGGTGTTGAGTTTGAGAAGTTCTTCATAGATCTTGGATATCAGCCCTTTGTCTGAAATGCCATTTGCAAATATGTTCTCCCATTCCGTGGGTTGCCTCTTAGTTTTGTTGACTGTTTCCTTTGCTGTGCAGAAGCTTTTGATCTTGATGAAGTCCCAAAGTTCATTTTTGCTTTTGTTTCCCTTGCCTTGGAGACATGTCTTGAAAGAAGTTACTGTGGCTGATGTCAAAGAGATTACTGCCTATGTTCTCCTCTTGGATTTTGATGGATTCCTGCCTCACATTTAGGTCTCTCATCCATTTTGAGTCTATCTTTGTGTATGGTGTAAGTAAATGGTCTGGCTTCATTCTTCTGCAGGTGGCTGTCCCATTTTCCCAGCACCATTTATTAAAGAGACTGTCTTGGGGCCCCTGGGTGGCTCAGTCATTAAGCGTCTGCCTTCGGCTCAGGTCATGGTCCCAGGGTCCTGGGATCGAGCCCCACATCAGGCTCCCTGTTCAGTGGGAAGCCTGCTTCTCCCTCTCCCACTCCCTCTGCTTGTGTTACCTCTCTCTCTCTGTGTCTCTCTCTGTCAAATAAATAAGTAAAATCTTTTAAAAAAAAAATAAAGAGACTGTCTTTTTTCCATTGGACATTCTTTCCTGCTTTGTTGAAGATTAGTTGACCATAGAGTTGAGCGTCATTTCTGGGGTTTCTATTCTGTTCCATTGATCTATGTGTCTGTTTTTGTGCCAGTACCATACTGTCTTGATGATTACAGCTTTGTAACAGAGCTTGAAGTCAGGCATTGTGATGCCCCAGTTTTGGTTTTCTTTTTCAACCTTCCTTTGGCTATTTGGGGTATTTTCTAGTTCCATACAAGTTTTAGGATTGTTTGTTCCAGCTCTGTGAAACATGTTGATGGTATTTTGATATGGACTGCATTGAAAGTGTAGATTGCTCCAGACAGCATAGACATTTTCACAATATTTTTTCTTCCAGTCGATGAGCATGGAACATTTTTCCATTTCCTTGTGTCTTCCTCAATTTATTTCATAAGTGTTCTGAAGTTTCTAGAGTATAGATCCTTTGCCTCTTTGGTAGGTTTATTCCTAGGTATCCTATGGGGTTTGGAGCTATTGTAAATCGGGAATCGATTCCTTAATTTCTATTTCTTCAGTTACATTGTTAGTGTATAGAAATGCAACTGATTTCTGGGCATTGATTTTGTATCCTGCCATGTTGCTGAATTGCAGTATGAGTTCTAGTAATTTGGGGGTGGCGTCTTTGGGGTTTTCCACATAAAGGATCGTGTCGTCTGTGCAGAGAGAGTTTGACTTCTTCTTTGCCTATTTGGATGCCTTTTATTTCTTTTTGTTGTCTGATTTCTGAGGCTAGGACTTCTAGTACTATGTTGAACAACAGTGGTGATAGTGGACATCCCTGCTGTGTTCCTGACCTTAGGAGAAAAGCTCTCAGTTTTTACACATTGAGAATAACATTTGCTGTGGGCTTTTCACAGATAGCTTTTATGATACTCAGGTATGTTCCCTCTATCCCAATATTTTGAAGAGTTTTAATTAGGAAAGGATGCTGTATTTTTATCAAATGCTTTTTCTGCATCAATTGAGAGGATCATATGGTTCTTGTCTCTTCTTTTGTTAATGTGATCTATCACGTTGACAGAGGGGATTTTAATCTGACTGAGGGTAAGTAGAAAGTTTGTTCTTCTCCAAGATGTCAGCTCCTACCTGGCCCCCAACAGTGGACCTCCAGGGTGGAAGTTAACCAGGGTCTACACTCCTGGCCCTGGCACCTACTGGCTGGGTGACCTTAGCCATGTTTCTTAACCTCCGAAACTGTTTACTTCTTGATACAGTTGGAATAAGAGCATCTTGTTTGCAAGGTTGCTGTGAGATCCAGGTGATTGGGTAGCTGTGAGGCATGTAGGAAGCACTCCACACATGCTAGCTACTAACAGCTGTAGCAAGTAGCTCTGGATCATCACAAACTCCTTTGAGTGGGCCCCCACCCATGTCCTGGCTCCCATCACACTGCTGGCTGGCACTCCTGGAGCCCAAGAAACGAATAAATGCAGAAACCACTGAATGACTGTGTCGGGGGGAAGAGCCAGGAACAAAATGGTAAATGAGAGAGTGTGGAAAAGACAGAAACAAGGGAGAAAAGGCTAGGTGTCACTAAGGAGAAGCCATCTACAGGAAGGAGGGAGGGGAGCACCAGGAGAATGAGAAATTCAGAAATGCAAACAAAGTGATTAGGAAGAGATTTGAGGAATAACAAAAACAGCTGGCTACTGTTTAGGTTACAGTAGTTGACTATCACAAAGGAAGCAAAGGAGGGGAGACTGCTCCTTGGCATGAGGTTTTGTTTGGGGCTGATGAGATGTTCTGGAGGCTGATAGTACTGGTTGCACAATAGTGAATATGCTAAAAACCACTAAATTATACACTTTAAGAAGGGTCTATGTAAACTCTATCTCCAGAAAGAAAACAAAGGAATAATTAGAAATGCAGCATGGTGGTTCCATCTGGAGTGTGGGCACGTGGGAGCATCTAAGATACTTGAAACATGTGCTCAGTTCTTCGTGGTCATGCCAGGGGTTGACTTTCTTACTCATTAAACTGTAGAGATGTGCTTTACTCACACTTCTTTAAATGTATAAAAATATGACAAAAATTTAAAATATGTCCTATAAGGGAGAGAAGCATTGGAGAAAAAGAACAAACCAGGGCAGATAGAGAAGCAGAAATCTCTAGGAAAAAGAGATGCAACAGGATGGGAACCTGTATTAGGAGATGCTCAGGCTACCCTGCAGGCTACCCAGGCACTTCGGCCAGCCGGCCCCACCCCAAGCCCTCCCTGATGCTGGCAGTCGGCTAAGACCAGGGAGCTGCCCTATCTCTGACTTGGCCTTCTATGCCCAATGCTCCTCTTTTTTATAGAAAACATATAGTCACCTTCTCTAGGATGCTTTCCCTGATATATCCACCCAAATTCGTCCTTCACCTTATTATAGACCCTATTCCCTCACTCAGTATGCTGGTATTCCTGACCCTGAAAGCTCAGGGTCTTTGATAATGTTTCTGTGAACTCAATGATTTTAATGTGCTTGGGGCCATGCTTGCCTCCTACCTGTAAGCTTGTCAAGGCAGTGACTGGGCATGTGGACCAATCCCCCCAGCCAGACAGTTGGTTCAGCAACTTGAGCAACCAAACTGCTCTGTGAATGGAGTTGTTAGACACAAAGGGAAAACCTCTCTCATAGATACAACATTCTGTCTCTAACAAGCTCCCTTGCAAAAAAAAAGATGCACAGAATATATGTAGTATAAATAGCTCTACAACATTCGTCTGACAAATAGATAAATGATCAACTCTAAGTAGATAGCTATTAATCTGAAAATCCATTTGAAAAATTCATGACTTTGCTGGTTCTTCCAACAAATGCATAGGGACAATGCAACACTTAGAACAGCACTCAGGACACAGAGGCATTCCATACACGTGGTGAAGTATTTTTTTTTTTATTCTTATGTTAATCCCCATACATTACATCGGTGCTGAAGTATTTAATCAGCTCACACCTGCATGCTTTCCACCAGCTTCCTTTATGCTCAGCGATCAGCCCAAGGCCCCAGCATACAGCTCCGTCCATCTGCCAGCACGTCCTGCTGCCCCCATGCCTTCTAGACCACACTGACCAGGAGGGACAGGAAGGGAAGGAGCTGCTGAGGGAGGTGTGCCTGGGAAAGGACACCGGCAGGAAGAGGGGAAGAAAAAGGTGCGCCTGCTGTGACCTGACCAGTACCAGGTGAGGTTTCGGATGACAGCTCGGAACACACTGCCCTCATCCCTCCAGACCAGGGAAGGAACAAGCCATGGCCAACCAGAGCTCCCCTGGGGGCTTCCTCCTTCTGGGCTTCTCTGAACACCCAGGACTAGAAAGAATCCTCTTTGTGGTTGTCCTCACTTCCTACCTTCTGACTCTGGTGGGCAACACCCTCATCATTCTGCTGTCCGTGCAGGACCCCAGGCTTCACTCCCCGATGTACTTTTTCCTCTCTAACCTGTTCTTCTTGGACCTCTGCTTCACCACAAGTTCCATCCCCCAGATGCTGGTCAACCTCTGGGGCCCAAAGACCATCAGCTTCCTTGGCTGCTCTGTTCAGCTCTTCATCTTTCTGTTCCTGGGGACCACTGAGTGCATCCTCCTGACAGTGATGGCCTTCAACCACTATGTGGCCATCTGCCAGTCTCTCCACTATACCACCATCATCCACCCGCGCCTGTGCTGGCAGCTGGCATCCAGGGCCTGGGTCATCAGTCTGCTAGAGTCAGTAGTCGGGACACCACCAACTCTCCGCCTGCCCTTCTGTCCCCACCGGCAGGTGGATGATTTTGTGTGTGAAGTCCTAGCTCTAATCAGACTGTCCTGTGGGAACACCACCTACAATGAGATCCAGATGGCTGTTGCCAGCATCCTCATCTTGGTTTTGCCCCTCAGCCTCATCCTTGTCTCTTACTGTGCCATTGCCCGGGTAGTGCTGAGGATTAACTCTACAAAAGGGTGGAAAAAGACATTTGGGACCTGCTCCTCCCATCTTGCCATGGTCACCCTCTTGTACAGCTCAGTCATTGCTATCTACCTCCAGTCCCAAAATTCCTATGCTCGCAAAAGGGGCAAGTTCTTTGGTCTATTCTATGCTGTGGGCACTCCAGCACTTAACTCTCTCATTTACACCCTGAGGAACAAGGAGGTAAAGGGGGCCTTCATGAGGTTGCTGGGGAAGGACAGGGACACAAGGGGGAGCTGAGAACTGCTCCTTGTGCTTTCCAGTCCAGAGGAGGTCCTCGTGCTTTTGGCAGGAAACCTGTGTTCCCCACGCCTGTGCCCTCCCCCACTGTGCCATGCTGGTGGATGATAGCCATGTGTGTGCGTGCATGTGCTGTTTGTGTGTGCCTGTAAGGCAGAGACTGGAGGTGGGCTGAGGAGGGGAGCGTACCAATATGTGAAACAGGATAGATTTCAGATTGAGTATTTCTTCTTTACTCTATTTTGTCTTTAATGGTCTTTGCCTCCACCATGATGTGCCTGAACTATGTGTCATAACAGTTTCACCCCCAGTTCTGATCCCTGCCACATCATTTTGCTTCTCCCTCCAGTTTTTCCCACTTCCGTCTGTGTGTTTTGCATTGTCCATCCATTTCATCCTCCCAAATGACAGCAGGAGAGGGGAGCTGAGGCCAGACAAGCTCTGAAACCAGACCAAGAACACACACTTTAGACCTAAGATCCAAGCCATGCAACCTCTCTTATGGTACTCAAGTGTCCCCGCACCTTAGGCTTAGGAACAGAGGAACCTCGGGAGAGAGAGGGGAGAGTCACTTGAGTGTCTGCATTTCTCACACACGCACACACCACAGGTCACCTCAGCACCGGCACTGCTTCCCAAGTGTGTCCATGGGTCACCTTGGCTCCTCCATTCCTTCCCCCAGCGTCCACGGGTCACCTCGGCT
>NC_058410.1:145901247-145913287 GCF_002201575.2 Neomonachus schauinslandi | reverse complement strand
TTCCCCCAGCGTCCACGGGTCACCTTGGCTCCTCCATTCCTTCCCCCGGCATCCATGGGTCATCTTGGTCCCTCCATTCCTTCCCCCAGCGTCCACGGGTCACCTTGGTCCCTCCGTTCCTTCCCCGGAGTCCACGGGTCACCTCAGTCCATCTGTTCCTTCTCCCGGCGTCCACGGGTCACCTTGGCTCCTCCATTCCTTCCCCCAGCATCCACAGGTCACCTTGGTCCCTCCGTTCCTTCCCCGGAGTCCACAGGTCACCTCAGTCCATCTGTTCCTTCTCCCGGCGCCCACGGGTCACCTAGGTGCGGGCGTCTTCCTCTCCACGCCAGTCTCGGAGCCAGGAGCACCCCCACCTCGGGGACTGGGCAGGAACATGTCCACCAGGTGGGCTCTGGCAGCTTCTACCGGTGGAGTGTGGCACAGCACCTGGCTTCTCTTGGAAGTCATCATCAGTCCCACACTCTGCTCAGACAGATGGAAATGGTGACATTGTCATCATCGAGTATTTATGTATTGATTAGGGCACTCCAGGTACCATTTAAAGTGATTTACGCATATTGACTCATTTAATCCCTGTCACAACACCATGAAGCAGATCCTAGCTTTTTCAGAAGCACAAATAAGACACAGATTTAAGCAGCAGCTTAAGGTCAGTGATTTGTCCCCAGGAGGCCGACTCAAGTCTCTGTGTTTCCACCACCCAGGTAAGAAGTCTCAGCTTCTCAGTAAACTTTGAGGAAATCATCCCCATCTAGAAATATATCTAATCCGATTTTGTATCCGAAGGAGGTTTCCCTCCTGGGAATAAGAGTTTATTGAATGCCTCAAAGCATCCCACGTGATCAAGAAAGAGTATCTGCTTGGAAGAAATTTTGTTACGGCTCACGGTGTGTGTTCCTGGCTTAGATTCCCCACTAGACTTCAGACTCCTGGAAGGCAAGGGCCAAAATGTTGCAGAAAATTGACACCCAATTAATTCTATGAATGAATGAATGAATCTCTCCAAAGAATGCGTAGAGCTTTCTGGGGGTCCTAATTGCACACATGCTGTCTCAGCTTCTTCATGGCAATGACAACACCAAATTCTCTTCGGTGCATGCTGATGAAATAAGAAAATGGAAAAATCCTACTTTTATTCTAATCCCAACACAAAATGGCTTTGGCGGAACTTTCTCCCTGCACCAGCACACAACAGCATCCTTAACTCTGTGCTCATCCTACTCTTCCAGCCATCCAGGTGCGGTAATCTTGTCTCCTCAGCCTCCTATTAGACTATAGCCTGACCTTAATGTAGATCCCCCATCTGATATTAATATGCTAATCTCATTCCTACAGGTATTGCTAACCCTAATCCCACTTTTCAAATCGCTTATGTAATTTCTTTTTCTCATGACCCCTTCCACCTTTTCTCTCACCTGCACCTGTTCTTCAGCTCTGTACACAGAGAATTATATGAAGCAGTCTAAAAGAAACTGTTTTAATGAAACCTGACCTGTTGAATAAATGGTTTAACACTCGCATCTCATTCTGAATTAATTCTACCTCTGAAGTTATCTACTCAAAACTTCAGGGGAAAATCTATGCTAACTCAGTCATAATCCTCAAAGTGTGCAGGGAAGATAGAGATGGTCAGAGACACATTTCCAGCTTAAATAACTGAGTCTGAGGCTATTAGCCTTACGAGTAAAAACTGCCAGTTATCACATCAACACAAGATGGGTTTACTCAGGAATTAAAAAAAAAAGAATTGTAATCTGGGACAAACAAAGTGCAGCAAAACAGTAGACAAGTCCAGGAAACACAGGAGAGGCACACTTGTTCTTTTTTTTTTTAAGGATAAAGGGGTGAGTGGAGAAGGCTGTTAGGGACTAGCAGTCCACTGCAGTAAGCCGGGGATGTGGGTTCAAAGTGTGGTGGCTCCTCACTGCCTGAGCGGCTGGAGGGGAGGGGGATGAGAAAGCTCCCTCCATCTTGCTGCAACAGTAGAGTGGCATCCACCTGCGAGGTCCCCTCCCTGTCTTCCTGTCGGGCCTGCGGGTCACCAGGAGCGGCAGGGCCGACAGCTCCCTCTGCTGGCCTCCCAGCACCGTTTGTGTGAGATCTCCCATCACTCCTCACAAGGAACCCACAGGAACAAAGCGCGTGAGTGCGTGGGTGTGTGGGAAACAGAGGGTTCTTCCTAGGGGTTTGAACCACCGCAGAGGGAGCAAAATTAATATGGAAGATTTGCCGATGTACCGCGTGTAAAGAGCTAAACGGTCTTGAGTGATGAGGGAACAGAAAGCTACCCGAGGACAAAGCAGAAGCTGACATCCCACAAGCCCCCCCCACCATGGGATGTATGTGACATTCCTCAGGCTCTCCTGGCTGACCTCGAGGAAAAACAAATAGCTAACTAATGAAGATCACAATCCTGCAAGACCGGAGTGTCCCTCCGTTTACAAATGTCTTAGCAATCTACAAGAACAAAGCATTTCTGTCAACGGCCTAGCTTCCAGAAGAGAATGTAGATAGAATTAAATGTCCTCATAACCTGCAGCCCTAGGACAGAGACTTTAAGCGGGCAGAGTGTAATGTTCCTCCAGGAATCTCTCAACTATCTTCAGGTTAATGCCTTGCTAGAGGGAAAAACAACCTTAACTTGACAAAGGCAAGGCCTCGGGTTTCCCGTGAATCTTCTTAAACATATGAAAGCTTTCTCGAAACCTCCCTTTTTCTTACCTCCCCCAGCCTCACAGTATATAATCAGCCTCCCCTCCCAACCCTGGGGCAGCAGCTCTTTCTGCCCACGGGTCCTGTCCCCGGGCCTTACCAAACCACAATTTTGCACCAGAGACCTCTCAAGAATTCCTTCTTGGTCGTCGGCCCCGGACCTCACCCCACTGAACCTCACCTATATTCCAAACCACATCATGAGGATGGGATGCTGTGGGAGAAGGAGTTACAGCAGGGAGCGGAGTGATTAAGGAGGAAGGTAGGGATTATTTTAGGAGTGCATGCAGGCTACTGAACTGGATGGAACTGGAGAAGGGATCCCTCACAAATGCTTGAAGCCTGTAAGAATTAGGTCCCACGAGGACAGGCACTTGCGTTGGAAATATTTAAAGGCCAGCATTCAAGGACTCAGGGTTTTAGCTGCCCACTCAATGTGGACACCGGCTCCCTTCTGACAGGCTCCCTGAATCCTGACCAGACGCAAATGCACATGGCCCAGCTCCCGCTGCTTTCCTCCAGCCCCTGGTGGAGCCAGGCTCCTGTTTCTCCTAGGCAGAATTAATCACGCACCCTGGGAGGGTACCAGCGGAGGCCTCCAAAATAGCCCTCTTTGGCATATGGATTATTTTGAGCTAAGGCCGTTGAGGACCAGCCAGGCAGGAAAAGCTCTAAAAGCAGGGCAAAGTAATTCCCATTTGTGAAGGTGCCTTCCTCCCTGAGACAGGGATCTTCACACCTTCTCTCAATGGTGAAGTCATTGACTTAAATCTGCCTAACTGAACTATGCAACCCTCCTTTACCACGCCTTCCCTGACTTCCTCCCTTAACTCCACTCAACCACCCTTTCCCTGTTTGGCCTAAAGTGGTTAAGCCCCACCTGTAACCGGCCCCTTGGGTCACTCATCACTGGGTGTCCCACGTGTATGTGCGATGCAGTGTCCAAAAACGTGTTTGTCAGGGCGCCTGGGAGGCTCAATCATGGAGCGTCTGCCTTCGGCTCGGGGCATGGTCCCAGGGTCCTGGGGTCGAGCCCCACGTCGGGCTCCCTGCTCCGCGGGGAGTCGGCTTCTCCCTCTGCCTGATGCTCTGATGTTTGTGCTCTCTGTCACTTTGACAAATAAATAAAATCTTAAAAAGCAAAACAAAAAAATGTGTTTGTCTTTCTGTTGTGAACACCTCTAGCCTTTCCTTCCCTGCTCCAGGGGGCCATATAAGGGGACACCATATTGGAGAAGTATTTTTGAAAATCACTGCTGTTTGGAGGAGTGGGGAGCCTGTCCTCTGATTTCCCTTGTTAACGGACCATGAAGTGCAAAGGAACAAAACTCCTTGCTCCAATAGCCTGAGTCCCCAGTGGCCTGAAATTACAAAGGATGGTGGGAGGGTCCACCATCGGCAGAAAAAGCTAGTGTAGGATGGCTGCTGGCCCTGAATCGCCCAGAAGTAAAGGCCCCTACTAAAAGTCTGACCGCCAGCAGGCAAGACTGGGTGATCAGGGTGGGATGCAGACGCGCAGTGTGAGGAGGTGGGTGACCCGGCTTCTGAGTAGGCCGACCAGCACAGCAGGGGATGGATCACTCTTTCCAAAGGCAGCTGCAACAGCGTACTTATCCCATCCCACATGGTTTCTTACAGTGTGATGCTCGTCCCAAGAGGTGGGGTCTGTGTTTCTTCCCCTTGAACCAGGGACGGCCTGCACCAATGGGATTCGGCAGAAGTGATGCCACGGGACTTCCAAGCCTATGCCGGAAAAAGGACACCCATCAGCCTAGCTGGCTCCCCTCCCGTCTCTCCCAGGACACACCCTGTTGCATCCCAGGCCACACAGCAAGGCCACGCATAGGGCTCCACCGACAGCCACTAAAGTCTCAGCTGACAGCCACCACCCATCTTCAGACCTTTCCCATGACTCCGACCCCCAGCCCTCAAGCCTCCGGGCATCTCCCCACCATCCCGTGTGAGTTCCTGACCCACAGAAACCAGGAGAAAAAAATCGTTAGTGTCTTAGGCTACCATTTAGGGTGACAGGTTCTGCGGCAATAAATCCCAACAGGCACGGCTTGCCGGCGGGCTCCACTCCCCGTTCGTGGTGCCGCCCTGGGCAAGGGGCTCCCTGTCCCTGAGCTGCAGTCTCCATGCCAGAGCACACAGCACCCTCCTTACAGGGCTGCCCTGAGCCTCGGAGCTGAGGACCACACCAGCACTCCAGGTCGCTCTCCCACCTACCTTGTTTCTGTCCTTGACCTGCTTCCGTAGTTACTCTGCCTTCCCGCGACGAGAATGTGCGTCCCGTGAAGCCCAGGGCCCGGAGGGACGCCTGCCCCAGCAGCGCTCCCACTCAGAACTCTCTCACAAAACCAACACAGCACAGAGCGCTCCGAAATGCGCTGCTAGTGACCGAGAGGGCAGAGAGGCCAACCCCACACGCAGCCCAGACCCGGGCGTGCTCCAAAGTCAGGGGACGACGCTGACGCACGCCTGTGGGTGAGTCCTGTCTGGACAGAGGCGGGGCTGGAGGACGGCTGGGTGCTGCTCTCACCACCTCCCTCCCCCCGGGGGCCTCTGCCAGCCCTCCTTCAGCTGTCTCCTGAGTCCTGCTTGCAGAGAAAATCTGGCTCACCCTGGGTCCCAGCAGGACTTCTGATCCTTTGTCTGTGATTTACACCCCACCTAAGTGCGAAGAAAGTTGGAGGCGGTAATTCTGGTCTTCTCGGTTCTACCCAGGGCGGTTCTGAAGCCAACCGTTCATTTTCCATGCTGCAGGCTTATCCACAGGCATCTCCCCCTTTCTTGGGAATGTGCCACTGTGGGAAGAGGGGAACTCATTTCTTCCAATTGGCCTGAGCCAAATAATCACAGTGGACTCAAGCACTGGTCTGGCAGTTAACCTGCACGCGCTCTCATGGAACTTCAGAAACTGGCTCCTGAACAGGATGATGGACCCACTCAACCCTTCAGCGCTTTTGCAAAAATGTGAGAATGGCTTAAGAAAAAAAAACCAGTGCCAAAGGGAACGAGAAAAGTCCAGCTGCAAAGAAACACTTCTCTAAGAGGACACGAAGATTTGTAAGAGTCTCAGCAAGTTTCCTTTCCCTCATTGAGCACTCAATACTTTCTTTTCTTGGACAGTAATTTCCTTCCCAGCTGCTCAGAGCTCTCAGACTTTGCAGGCTGGAAGCCCTCGCAGGCTGTCTCATGGGCTGTGTCACCCACTGTTCTTGGTTCTTGGGAGGGAGGGGGCTCACATCTGAGCAGCCACGTCCTCTGGGCTCCCAGGAAGTGCCCACCACTGTCAGAGGGCTCATGCAGCAGGACTGACTGTAGCTAGCAAGGACGAGCATACTCCATGGGCCAAGGACAGTCCGAGCACCGGTCCTTGCACCCAGCGTGACGGCAATGAGCAGGATGTCTGCTCTTACCTTCACAAATGAGGCCACGGAGAACAGAGATCAGGAACCTGTTTCCACACGGTGGTGACCGACGCACGGGTCGGCGGACCCAGAGCGGACCCCTCCACACTTGCAGGCACTTTATGCTGTCACTTGTCTCAGCCTAACCCTGTCCTGATTTGCCCTGCTAGGCCCTCAGTGGACCAACCCAGCCCTCTTTCCACCCCTCCACCCCAGTGCCTTTTCTCTAACATGGAGACCCGAGTCTCCCTCCTTGGACGGAAGCCCAGTCTGTTCACAGGAAGGGACGAGCCGCTGAGTCACACTGTTCACTGGTTTATTGAGACTGGGGGAGATCCCTCCCCAAGAGACACCACGGCGTGAAGGGGATGCCTCCGTCTGTCTGTGCCAGTTGTCACGGGGCCTTCTTGTGGTTGGGATTCTCACCAACTGTCTACTGGAAGCAGCTCCCCAAGCCTGCCCCCATTTCTTCTCCCTTAACTCCCCCCAGAAAAACACAAAACCAAAGGCAGCAGTCCTGGGAAGGAGGACTGGGAGTGTGGACCTAGTGCAGTACATGAGCACTAAGGGGGGTTCAAGCAGAAAGCATGTGAGGGTGGGAATTGGGAAGGTGCACGATGACGTGTAGGGTGGGTGCCTCCGGCTCTGTTGGGAGAATACAATGATTTTACGGTGCAAAGCTGAGAGTACCCAGGTGCCATGAGCACACACAGGGAGAACGCACGGGTAAACACGGACGTGCGCCGGTGGGGAAGGCCTCCGCTCGGCAGACAAAGGGCGCAGTGGCCACGAGAGCGCCGGAGGGAGGCGAGGACAAGGCGCACACAGGAGCACAGGAGGGAGAAGAAAGCACATGTGAGCACGCATGCACACGAGCACGTGTGTTGGGAAGCATGAGCACACACAGGGCGGAGGCCGGAAACTCCAGAAGGACGGAGCTGGTGGAGGGGTGAGGCGTGGGCCAGTGGAAGGAGACCAGGTAGGGAGAGAGGGCGCTAGCGGGAGGGGAAGGGGCGCAGCGCACTGCGAGGGGCCGGGGAAGCTGCAGCCAGGCACCCACTAGACGGCACAATGGCTGTAAAACAGCGAGCACACGAGAGAAAACACGCCGGTTCCACAGTCCTGGGGACCCAGACGACCCCAGAGTCACAGAGGAGGCCTTCCCCCAGCCCCTCCTCCTCCCCTCGGGCCCTCACTTGTACAGCAAATGAACCCGGCTCCCGTCACAGCTGAGCCGGTCAGGGGGCTCGTGGGGGCCCCTGGGCAGGCCCCCCGAGGGGTCTGGGGGCGTAGGGGGGTGGCGCCGGGGGCGGAGCTGCTGCCGAGACCGAAGCTGATGGCGCAGCTCAGAGACGCGCTCCTCTTTCTGCAGGAGGAGAGATTGAGAGAGGTTGGAAGAATGTGGGGAAGGTGGGGTGTGAGCGTAAGACAGGGGGACGGAGGCCAGGGTGGACAGCAGACGTGGAAATGGGGCAGCAGGAAAGATCAAGGAGAGCCAAAGAGCAGAGGGGGCAGCAGATGAAAAAGAGGGACCAGGGAAATGAGGAGTGGGGGGCCGGGGAGGGGAGAGAGGTCCCTGCGCACAGATTTGTGCCAATGCCCCTCACCCCCCACCGCACCCGCCGCCCCCACACCTCAGCAATGATCTTCTCCAGCTCCCGGTTCTCCTTCTCCAACAGCCGGGACTTCTCTTCCTCGTTGTTGTTGGTGGACGAGCCCGTCTTCATGGTGTCCTGCGCCTCCGACTGCCACTCTCCCCGGGTGATCAGCCTGCGCATCTGGGGGCGAAGGTTTGCGGCATGAGGTGGTGGAGCCCCGACTGTCAGCGACTAGCAGGTGGTGGGTTGGAGTCGAAAAGAATGAAAATAGAGGGGCAAGCTGGGCCCCAACCAAGGGCAGGAGTGGGAGAGGGTCCCAGGAAGTAGAGGTGGACTGTGGGGACAGAAGAGTGGGGGGCGCCTCACCTTCGGCACGAAGAGCACGACCAGAGTGATATAGGAGGAGAACACTATGGCAAGAGATGCGAAGGCGAAGGCTGCGTCCTGCTGGCTGGACAGGATCATGGTGACCGGGGCAGTGATGAGGCACAGGACCTGTGGGTGGGCCCTGTTTGGGACCTCCAGGCTTTCCTCCCCCAGGAGAAAGCCCATGAGGACAGGTCCTGGGGGAACTTCCCATCGGAAAAGGGTCCAGACTCCAGGCCACCCTCAACTCCAGATCGGGAAGAAGCCCAAACCACATCCCACTCCAGGTCAA
This sequence comes from Neomonachus schauinslandi, assembly GCF_002201575.2. Classification (NCBI taxonomy): domain Eukaryota; kingdom Metazoa; phylum Chordata; class Mammalia; order Carnivora; family Phocidae; genus Neomonachus; species Neomonachus schauinslandi. The sequence goes on along the minus strand of NC_058410.1, from coordinate 145,904,903 downwards.
CCCCTCCCTCAAGGGAGAGGTCCTAGGATCCTCACACACGCACAGAGTCCCCAAGCATCGAGGGTCAGGGAGATCTGGCAGCAAGCTGACGGGGATTCCAGCCAGGGAACCACAGACAAGCCATCTAACCTCCCTGCTTCTGCTTTCTCACCTGTGTAGGGGGGCACTAATGTGTGCTTCATGGGTGGTCACGGGAAGAGGGTCCGCTTTACCCACTGGAAAGTGCTTTACAAACCAGAGGCGCTAACTTCCACCCACTGACCCAGCGCTGAATCTCCCCCGGCAGCCCTGGGGTCAGCGCCAGCCGTCCGGGGCTCACCGCCACATTGTAGATGGCCATGCCCACAGCCCGGTGGTCGTTGATCTTCTCCGTAGACACGCTCTTGGTCTCGTAAGCAAGAAAGATGCCCAGCAGCAGCAACAACCCCTTGTAACCATAGAAAATGCCTGGAACGGAGCAAACGGTCACCTGGGCAACACGACCCCATGCGTCCACTCCCTCCCTACGCCCTCCACGTCCTTCACCTACTGCTGTTCCTGCTTAGAGCTCCAGTCGGCCCCTCCGACCTAGCACACCCGTCTCTGTCCATCCCCCCAACGTGTCCAGACCTCACCACTTCCTCCTGGGACACGGGAAGAAGACTGCTGAGAGCCAGTGTTAGCCACACAATGTCTCACCTCCTTAGCCTCCAGGCTGAGGGGAGGCTTTGCCCCTTCTGGTCACAGACCAATGTTCGGGGGCCAAAAGGGGCCTAAGCCAGGCCCTCACAGCCCTGGCCTCACCCTAGGGAGCTGACCAGACGGATGGTGTCAGGCTGTCCCCAAGGGCCGCTCTGCCACCGGTCCGCCTCATCCCTGCTTTAGACCCCCAGCTCCTCAGGGAAGAAGACCAACTCTCCCCCAGCCTGCTGTCCTCGCCCCACCCCTCCCCCACACCCCACGCACCAAGCCACGTATTCATCTTCTTGGAGCTGCAGTGCTCCAGCTGGGGCAGGATGGACACATCAATATCTTCCTTCGGCTCCTCCTTGGCAAAAGTCTAGGGGAGAAATAGGGCCCCAGGGAAGACGGCGGTCACCCTCCCTGCCCCACCTCTGCTCAGTCCCTGACCCCCAACGCTGCCCCCTCTTTCCCAGGCCAGGCCCACTCTGGGCTCAGGAGTGCTTTCACGAACACCTCGAAGTGCATGTCCCCCAGCTTTCCACGATGCCTGGGACGTCTACACATCCTTCCTGGATCCCCACCACCTGGATCCCCACCTGCGCTGGGGCTCCTGACAGCTGCTGTTGTGCAGAAGGCTGGAGAGCACTCTCCACGAGTGGCTTTCCTCCTCAGACCCCAGGCAGCGCAGAGACCCTGACCTCCAGTGCCTCCCCTCAACAGCTACCTCAATGGTCCGGTGCAAAGGGTCCACGATCTGCCAGATGGCAAGAGTGACGACATCCATGCCCACCAACAAGCCCACCGTGGCGTACAGCTTCCAGGGCTCCAGGGTCTGGATGGACACAGAGCACAGGCAGGTCGGGGAACCCTCTAAACCCCGAGAGCCAAGGACCTAAGGCTGAGGTTAAGAAGCAGCTCACCTTCCTCCACTCCTTCTTCTCCTCCTTCTTTGTGAAGACCGTGTGGACCCACCAGATCTTAGTGAACATGGAGCCGTAGCCCAGGCTAAAGCCCAGACCCAGGAGCCAGAGACGCGCCTACGACAGGAGAGGGAGCAGGGCAGAACCGTGTGCAACAGAGGTGCAGCCAGGAGCGGAGGGGGTGTGCAGAGGGCCAGCAAGCTTCCTCCCACCCACCTTCTTCTGCCAGCAGGGCCCCTTGCTGCGATCTCCTGGGGTGAATCCCTTCGGACCCCCAGTGTGTGGTGCAGCACCAGACCCTTCACAACACAGCTCCAGCCATCCCCCCAGGCTCCTCGGCCCTTTTCTCCCCCAGGCTCCAGCCACACCGAGCCATCTATGTCCCTGCAGGCCACATGAGTGACCACCCTAATTCCTCCAGCTGAGGAAAGCCCACGCATCTTTTGATATTCCAATGCCGGTCCAGCTACCTCCTGAGCAGCTCCCTCTTTGCTCCCACAGCACTTTGTGCAGAGACCTCTCATGCTGCCCCGCAGCTTAGCGCCCACCGCCCCCGCCCCGCCCTCTGGTTTCACAGGGGACCTACAGCCTCTGGGGAAGTGTGCTTGTGTGTGCAAAGGCCATATGCAAGCTGCATGATCAGGACAGGGCACAGGAAGGAGGAGTACGGACGGGCAGGGACGGGGGCCTGTTTCCTACCAGCAGAACAGAAGTGCACAAATATGGCTACTGAAGCCAGCCTTTCCCACAGCCCCAAGACCTCCCACACCCCAAACACCAAGCACACACCTCCTTCCTGCCCCCAGCCCCCTGCTGTCAGGTCAGGTCTCTACCTCGGTCTTTTCCCCCCTCCCCCTGGGAGCGCAGTTCCTGGGCTCAGCCCCCACAGCACAGACAAGCTGCCAGGGTTGGAGGGTTCTTTGTGCAGACCCCTTCCTGCACCCTCAGAGCCTCCCCCTTCTCTGTGAGGCATGCCATGGCAACCTTGGAACTGGCTAGAGCCACACAGTGAAAAGGTCTGGAGGTCAAGAAGAAGGGATGCAGGCAGGCAGAGACCAGGGGGAGCAGGGACAGCGGAGGAAAGGCCAGGCACTGTGCCTCCAGGAGCGGCTCCAGGGCAGGGCGAGCCCCGTCCCATGGGGAGTCTGCCCACCTCCTGCTCACCTGGCAGACGAAGGGGAACTGGCTTCTCCCGATGTGGTAACCATCCAGCCCGAGGGGGAAGACGGCAGCCAGCGCCAGGGAGCAGCCCACAGCCGTCAGATTGTTCAAGTTGGGCTGGGAGTTCTGGATATAACTAGGGCAGAGGCGGGAGAGGAGGAGGGAGAGGAGAAGAATTAACCTCTTCTTCAGGGAGGCCGGCTCTTCAGAGCCACCAGGGCCTGGCCCAGCCTGCAGCCATGGGCAACGGCAGAGTGCCTGGTGCAGCCTGGGCCAGGGGCGGGCGGTGCGTGCAGAGGGATCCCCAGCACCCCCACTGCACACACGGTGTACAGCCCTCACTGTTACCCCAAGAACTTTTAGTTTTCGGTTAGCTGCTCTGGAGCTGGAATAGGACGTGGGTCTGGTTTCCCCCTTTGGTGGTCACGGTCCCTGGGAAAGCATAGGTCAGAGTGGACACCTCGACCCCCCACGACCTCAGCAGTTGCACAGGTCTCATCTCAGTCCCTGCCAGGGGCATGCTCACTGTCTTTGAGGGGCAGACAGAGGAGGACAGTGACAGAAAGGAAACTTACCGGACATGAGAGTTGTAGATATTAAACGACAGACAGACCACAGCCAGGACAATGCCCAGGCTGGAGAGCACAGAGACCGAGATGAAGAGTTTCTGGGACATGAAGCGAAATGTCTTGATGACCAGGGTCTGGTCAGCCGGGGGGGCCCCTCCTGCATGGCATTAGGGGTAAGGGGAGCTCTGGTCAGCTGGAAGACCCTCCTGCAGGGCACTGGGGGGATCTGGTCAGCTGAGGGGACCCTCCTGCAGGGCACTGGGGGGAGGGGGTCTGGTCAGCTGGGGGGACCCTCCTGCAGGGCACTGGGGGGGTCTGATTAGCTGGGGGGCCCCTCCTGCAT
>NC_058410.1:145853689-145900847 GCF_002201575.2 Neomonachus schauinslandi | reverse complement strand
GGTCAGCTGGGGGGGGCCCTCCTGCATGGCACTGGAGGGGGCGTCTGGTCAGCTGGGGGACCACTCCTGCAGGGCACTGGGGGTTTGGTCTGGTCAGCTGGGGACTCCTCCTGCATGGCACTGGGGGGGTCTGGTCAGCTGGGAGGCCCCTCCTGCAGAGCACTGGAGGGGGGTCTGGTCAGCTCGAGGGCCCCTTCTGCAGGGCACTGGAGGGGGGGTCTGGTCAGCTGGGGGGCTCCTCCTGCAGGGCACTGGGAGATGGGGGGAGGGGACAAGGAAATGAAGATGAGGCAGAGAAAGGAGCAAGGGACAGCTGTCTCTAGCCCTGAGGACATGGGGCCCTCGCTGCCGTGAACCCTGAATCGGGGTTGCTACAGTGGAGTGCTCCCTACAGCTCGGGGTCTCGGGAAGCAGTCAGAAGTGAGAGGAGGGAATGCAGCTAGAGGCTAAGATGTATCTCCAAAGCTGCAGTCTGTTTCTGTTAATATTTGTTCTGTGTTTTCTGTCTTTTTGGCAGCAAAGGAAATAGGAGGGAAAGAAGGAAAAGACTGAGAGGTAAAGTTCATGAGGTCTCTCAGAATTCAAATCAAAAACTGCAAAAGACAGTTGTAGGATCATAAAGCTAAAGAGTTCAAAGTATCCAGTCTGGTCTCCTAACCTCAGGAAAAACACCCGATCTGTGATTTTTAACCCCAGCAGGATGATATTCCCAGAGGTGTTTTCTAGTTATTATTAAGAGGAAGCTCAAATTTGTCAACGAGTTCACAGCGGGAAAAAAAAAAAAACTAATTTCAATTTGCTTAGCTTTAAAAAGAAAAGTGTAATTTAGGCCATGCAGCATTTATAGCAGTAGAGAATACTGTCCTAAATTCAAATTATAAAAAACATGTCAGAACTCCAACAGTGCTGGGAGCTAGGAGCTTCCAGTTGGGTAGGGGAGCAGGCAGCTGCCTCCATCCTTAACATGCCAAGCCTTTATTTATCCGCAGGTCCTTCCTTTTGTCCACCTTGAGTATCTTTCCCATTTCCAGTTGTTTAGCCCACCAAGCGCACAAGGAATAATTGCTCACTTTGTCTCTTTAAAAAGCACATTTGAGTGGAAGACAATCATATGAGGTTTTGCAACTTCTCCTATAATTTAAGCAACCAGTTTCCTGAGAGAGATGACGAGGCGACTCCAGGCTCAAAGTAGCTAGTTCAGATATATCAAGGTACCAGAACATCTGGGAAACCCAAACGGGGTTTCCATGGCTACCCCCTGTGCACCCGCACTTCTGATCCTATTACCTGAGCAGTGCATTATTTTTGCTAGTGCACTGCTCCCTCTAAATACACAGCTCCCCTACCCATGTCTTAACCCAGACCCTGGCCCATCTCCCTGGCACACTTCAGGCTGATGGCACCTGCCACCACACCCTCGTTCACATGCACAATGCTTCCCCTTGGTTGCTCAGAGGCACTGAAGGAAAATACAGACAGGACCTGCTTACCAATCCACTTGTCCGTCTTGGACCAGGAGAGATCATCCTTGGTGCTGTCATAGTAGCCGATCTTCTTGTAGCTGCCCCCTGGGTGGGAGACAAGAGGGTGAAGAGCCCGGCCCCAGCACTAGCTTCCCACTCCCCTGAAGTCGCTCTCCCTGCCTGTGCCTGAGCCCCTGGGGTTCCCTGGGAGCACCTCACGGCTCTCTCGAGTCTGCAACCTGACTGAAAGGCAATGGAAGGTGGATGCCAGGGCAGCGTAAGGACAAGTACGGGGAGCATCTTGTGTGTTTGAGGCCTCCTTGGAGAGGGCTCCACAGACACATCCCTCAGCCTCACGCCTCTCCCGGCCGTCGTCTGGCACTTTGATTCTGGCTTCTGAAGCTTCAGCGTTTCTGCTGATTCTCCCTCTCATGACAGACAGAATCACAGGATCTAGTTTCCCAGTGGCTTTCATTTTAATTTTAGAAATTTCTCTTCTGTTGGCTTGGGTTTTAATTCCTTGGAAAGTTGCATCTGCCTCTTAGAGCCACGAGGGTGGAATTCAGCCATTCCTAAGAATTCCCGCTCCAGAACTATTCCCTCAGAAGCCAACCCACAGCCCTCTCTCTGGTCTGGGCTACAAGGAACATCTGCGGACGGGGTGGGGCGGGGGCTGGGAGAAGGAGACTTTGCACGTTCGAGGAGGCTGAGAGCGGCGTGTGGACAGTCCAACTCGCAGAAGCTCGGCAAGTACGTGTGCATGCTGACGTATAAGGAAATACAATCTAGAAAAGCCAGACTACACGTGAGACACAAAAATCGGGAATGATAGCTTATATAGCAAGGAAATGCAATAGGTTCCTCTAAAAATAGCAGGTTTGCTAGATTCGGCTTGCCTGGAGTCCACAGGGGTGCACCTGACAAGGCATTAGCCCCTCAAAGCCAGGCCACCAAAAGCAAATTTCTGAAATCACAAGGGAAGCCACTGGAGAAAGACTGTGTCTGCCCCTCCCAGCTCCGGGCATCCCACCCCTCTCTGAGCTCTTTACTATTCTTACTATGTAAACACGGGATGAACCAGTTCAGAGAAGGGCAGGAGGCGGGGAGGCACCCTCCCCAAGTCCCTCCCCGGGTGGTGACCCAGCCCAGTCCCTGCCCGGCTGCCCGGCCCCGCGCCCGAGCTCACCCTGCAGCTGCTCGATGAGCGTCCAGGCCATCCGGGCGCCACTGGCATCAAACACCACGTGACCCTGAGTGCGGGAACAGGCAGGGGCCGGCCAAGGTGATAAAAGCAGGAGCCAAAAGAGAGCGTCAGGCACTCTCCGGATCCTTATGTGTTTGATGTAATTGAGCCTCTGAATGAATTCTATTTATGGCATTTGCCTGCATATAGGACATACCCCAGATGCCCATACCCTAGATTTTAGAAACATTCTTCTTTGGAAAAGCTTCACCCATGGGATTTGAGTGGGAAACATCCCCAGCTAGAGCCCCAGGAGACCTGGCCTCTGGCTGTGACCTGGGCACGTCACCAAATCCCTCTGGACTCTAATTTCCCCACTTTGAGAGCAATAGGAGATGATCTTTCAGACTATCTCCTCTTTTAAAATCCTATGATTCGCATCTGACTCATCAATATCTGGAGATACATGAGGGAGAGGTTGAAAGGAATGGAATACAGCATTTTCCCTTCTGGTCTCTCACGGGTTTTCTGGTTTGGGGGTCTGAGACCGATTACTGCAGGTTAATGGGTGCGTGCAGGAAGGAGGGCGCACTCTGTCTCAGGGGAGGACAGGGGAGCGTGAGGAGGTGCTGTCACTCACAGAGACACCCTCGAAGGACGAGGAGTTCATTGCCCGGTAGATTTGGTCCGTGATGGTCTGGTTGTTATAGTTGAAGTCTTCCAGGCGCACCCCCGAACGGCCACCCCCTCCGGACGTCTTGTTCAGGGCCAGCGCCAAGGCCCAGATGGCATCGTAGGCCAGCGGTGCCTCCTGGAAACCACCTGTCTCCTCGGGGTGTCTCTTGAGTCTCTTGGTCAGTTTCTCCACAAACTCCTGGGATGTCTGTGGAGGGAAGGACGGGGGGAAAGGGCTGGCGTGGGTGGGTGTGTGGGGCACGGCTTCTGATTCCAGCTGCAACACTTGTAATCAAACGGATGGTTCGTGTTCCTGTTGTCAGAGGGAGCAGACGGACATGCAGAATCTGGAACGACGCCCGTGTGCCTGTCTTGGAAGCTGCCGGACTGGACCTGGGGTGAGCGGGGTCCAGTGGCCCCAGGTGAACAGACACGAGCTCAGAACTGGAACCAAAGGTCTAAGGAATGGACACTCTGCATGACGAGTGGCTGCAGAGAGTAGACATGGAGCTACAAGGCGATGTTCTCCCAGGCTCAGACTCTCTCAGTGGGCTGGACCCGGGACCTCACAGCTCCTCCGATTCTCAAACAACCTGGAGGGGCCCCCCGGAGCCTTCCTCGCTGGGCTCCTCAACCAGTGGGCTACCTCCCTGAGCACCCTCATGTGCTCTCAGCTACAGCCCCCCGGAGGGTTTTCGGGAGACTGGCCCCAGAGACACCCTTCCTGTGTTTGAAAGCCAGTATTCAGCCCCTCCCCACAGCCCTCCCCACCCCCAATCTTTGTTCTCCAACATATATAAAATGCTGGGTATAAAGTGTTTCTCTTTGTAAATTTCCCTGTCTCTCAACCTCATCTTTGTCACTGACACTCAGATCTACAGTCCAGCTCAGCATTTCATGTCCTGTATCTCCAACTGCTCTGAGGTATTTGTAGCTATATGATCGATGATCCAAAATTAAAAATATCTAAGACGAAGCTCCACTTTTCCTGGCACTTCCCAGTACGTGAGACTGAAGCCTTGGAATCACCAAGTCCTCTTAATTCTCTGTTGAAATGTTTCATTAAGACCATCAGTGCCTACACAGAATAGTGTTAATGATAATAGCTAGCATTTATATTTCCTGACAATGTTCCAGGCATTTTTCCATTTTTCTGAGGTATGTGTATATGTATAATATATATATTATATATATAGAATCAGGCACAGAAAAGTTTAACTTGCCGGAACTGATACTGCATGGCAGGGCTGGGATTCAAGCCCAGGCAGCCTGGCATCAAAGCCCATACTCTTCCTAACCACCTCGCATTGCTTCTGCATGCTGACATGCCTCTCTCCAAGAGCACCTGCTCGGCAGCCAGCTGCAAGGCTGAGACTTCCTGAGTAATCCTTCACAAGTCTATCCAATCTTCAGTTCACAGTACACACTAGATCAGAAAAACATCCAGATGGAAAGGGATTCATCTGCCCTGCATGGTGCTCTCCCCACCCAGATCTTCAACTCTCCGCAGGCTCCAGGTCACTCAACCAACATGCTTACCCAAAAAATCATTCCGCCTTGGGCCAACAAAGATACCTTTGCAAATTTTCAGGTGGAAACGTTACTAAGCAGCTCAAGGAAAAGTGAACAAGAGCAAAAATTCCACAACCCATAGAAATTAGTAAAGTAATCAAGGGCAACTTCATGACCCTAATTTTCTATCAGCCCTGCTGGCTGTCTCTATGTGAGGGACATGACACCGATGCCCAACGGTGACCTAAACCATGTATCCTGAGGCAGCTTCTGATTTTGTATTGTACTGAGATCTGATGGGACCTCTATCCCAGTTTGTGAGAACTGGAATAGAATCTTACCCCCAGGTAAGGCCACCTCCCAGCTGCTCCTCTAGCCCAGAGCTGTCAGTGTCCCCAAAACCACTCCAACCCACTGGCCCATTCCTGGCTCCTTTCTAAACCAGGGTTTCTCGATCTCTGCTCTACTGAATTTGGATCAGGAGAATGCTTTGCTGTGGGGGACTGACCTGTGCATTACAGGATGTTTAGAAGCATGCCTGGCTTACCCCTTAGATGAGAGCTGTGACAACCAAAATTGTCTCCAGATATTGCTCCAGCCAATAGTCCTCAAAACCAGTAGCATCAACATCCCTAGGGAAGCTCGTTGGAAAGGCCCACCCCAGACCTACCGAATCAGGACTTCCGAGGGAAGAGCCCCATAATCTGTGTCCTAACTAACCCTCCAGGATAGTGTAGACAGCTCTGCTTCTCTTCTAGATCTCCATGGCTCTGGGTCCCCAGGTCCAACACTTGCTTCTGATCTACTTCTCCTGGCCTTGCTTGATTCATGTACGATCCATTCCCTGGTCAGCTGTTAAGGCTGCTTCTACCCTCTGGAAAATCCTGGCTTTTCCACCTGGCAATTTCACCTACCATGCAGGCCTGCAGTCTCTAGAAGCCCTATGACCTCAAAGGCAGGCACCACCTTTCTCTAGAGACCAAGAGCCAGAAAGACGACCCTCCAGCGCATTCTGCTTCAAAGCCCAGATGTCACTTCATACCCCTAACCAAGGCCCTGCTCCCCACCAGGGGCTCCTCTAGTCCCCTGCTATGGGGTAGAAGCCACAATGGGCAGGTCCCGGGCTCAGGGTGCCAATAAACGTCTTGGCTTTGGGTCCAGCTCCTCTACTTCCCCAGGTCGAAGGATGACTCACTTCTCAGGTGCTCTACAGGGAAGTGATCCTCCAGAATCTTCCCATTGTATGTTTCAACCAAGATACCTTAAACATGAAGTCCCTTGGAATTTCCTAGGACAGCGTCCAGAGTCCGTGTGACACAATCCACGGTTAGGACAGACTGCCTGAATCTTCTTCCTCCCTGGCTCAAAAACCGCCATCGGCCATACAGTATCCGCCAATAAAGCCACAGACTCTTTAATCGGATTTCACAGTTTTCCACAGAGGGTGACAGGGCAGAGTGCTTTGGAGTTAGACTCAAACAAGGGTCAATTCTGGCTTCACCACTCAGCAGTTACCGGGCCTGGGCCAAGTCCCTCAACCTCTCTGAGTCAGTTTCCTGGTCTGGAGAATGGAAATGAAAAACCTTCATCAGAGCTTGGCTGGGAGGATCACAGAAACCATGTCCCTAAATTCCTGGTTTACTGCACAGAAGCAATTATGACTACACCTTTGTTTTAATGAGATATTTGGGGTTTTACAACCATTAACTTGCCCCTAGTGTGCTTCCCAAAACAGGTCTTCCAGACCTGGGGCTACCCCTGGTGATCATAAGCAGACATGGAGGTTGCCTCACAAGCTCGCTCAAGATTCCTATATTCCTCCAGATAGAACCCTGAGCAAGACGGAGCCTCGGCCTCACACCCCACTCACTCGTGCCCCTTGCCTGCAGGGCTGCCCCAGCCTTCCCAGATCAGAGGACATGTCTTCCAGCCCCAGGCCTGTCACCAATCAGCTCTCTGGAATGAACGGATTTCAAAAGTCCCTTTTACAACTAAAATTCTAAAAGAGGATCATTTAAAAAACATCAGGAGCCAAGCTAATTGAGTATCAGTCAGGAATGAATATTAAGCAACTCCAAAGGGCTCTGAAGTCACTAAGAAAATAAAACGTACTTCTGCTCAGGAACAGCACAGTGTCAAGGTGTGCTTGCGTATACAGCATCTACATTATCATTAACGCCTCTCCCTCATTTGACTTCTTGCCAACCAGTCCTCGTTGCCATGGTAACAGCCCTTCGTCTCAACAGGGGCCTCATGAACATACCACTCCCATCTCTCTCTCTGGTTCTGCTCAAGGAAGTCAGCGCGAGGTGGAAGCCACAGGACACACGATGCAAACAAGCCCCACGTGCCCTCCCGTGCCTGCAGATGCCGCCCCGCTCCCCTCCCCCGCAAGGCACGCTCCGCTCTCTCCACCTGCCCAGGGGCTGGCCCTTGGTCCCCACGCTCACCATGTTGGAGATGCTGCGGGTGTTGGCAGGGTTCAGCATGACAATCTCGGTGGTGATGTGGCCTTCCACGGCCTCGGTCATCTCATCCACTGTGCAGTTGATGGAGGGGTCATAGGTCTTGAACCAGTTGTCCGCATACCACCCGATGAGGAACCAGACATACTTCTTCCCGAAGAGCCGCTCCTTATACACCTGAAGGCAGAGAAGGAGCAGGGCGGGGACTTTGTTTCTTTTTCTGTCTCATTTCCCTTGACACTATCCAGCCTCTTGGGAATCAGAGAAGAGCAGAAAATTGAAAAGAGGAATCTACAAGTCTTGGAGGGAGTAGGAGAGGCTCAACTCCTCCTCCTCCTAAGTTCCTCCCCAGCAAGTCAGGAAAGATGGGGTTCAAGGGTTCCTGTAGAAACACAAGGGGGTAGGAAAATGAGATCTGGAGAAAGAGCTGAGTGCGAAAGGCCAAGAGATGGAGTCAGAGCCAAGAGACAGGGACGTCCGATTAATCATCGCCTCAGATCATCTGCTATCAACCTGAGCAGACATGCAGAGAGACCCCATCAGACACCCAAGGTACAGAGCCCACCCAGGCCCCTCCCGCTTTGGATTCCAACTCTACCTCACAAAACACTTTCCGGGCTTCAGTCTCATAGAAAAGTCCCACGATGATTCGGGCATCCTGGCGCTACAGACGGAGAGAAACAGAGCTCCTGAGGGAGCCCTGGAAACACCCAAGCACTTCCACACCTTGGATTCCCTGCCCTGGAGAGCTCAGTGTAGGTTTTGCTCACAGGGTGGTGGATAAATGCCAACTGGACGATGAGAATAAACGTCCCCAGGAGATGCTACTCTCTCCCAGCATCAAATTCTGTGATGTAATAGAGCTGTTAGCGCATGTTAACCATATTGCAGTGTATCAATGTATCAAATCAACACTAAGCTTACACAACATTATTCATCAATTGTATGCAATATATAACTGCATATAATATATAATGTGTATGATACATTATATAATATATAATTGCATATTGTAGATATGTATATATAAAAATTTATCAAATCAACTCTTTGTACACCTTAAGCTTATACAATGTTATATGCTAATTATATCTAGATACAAAAAACAAGACAAAAAACAAAAGAAAACAAAAAAAAACCCACCTGCCCCTGCCTGGTTCTCCTCTCCGACCTCCCACTTTGTTCCCCAACCTGGTCCCTCCGCAGGCTGAGCCCCCCACTCCCGAGCAGCACACCTTAAGGTTTTTGACTGGCACGGCTGGATCTGAGAAGAAACTCTGGCGGAAAGTAATCTCAATTCCAGCCTCCTTCACTCGCTCCTCTAGGTCGTCCAGAGTCTTGGGTGGGCATGAGAAACAAATGGAGAAAACGTGGGGTGTACAATGGGGTCAAAACCAGACATGTTACCTGGGGACTGCACACTCAGAGCAGGAGGAACAGCAGTTCTGAACCCTCCTTCAACCGAGTCTGTCCCCGGAGTGGGGAGAACTCGAAGGAAAGCATCTGCCGTCTCAGAATGTAAACTCTACATACGAAGGTGCTCGAGAGCCCCTCCTGTGGATCTGTGTCCTGGGAAGCCACCCCACTCACCCCACTCCCACCAGACAGCAAAAGTGGGGGAAAGGAGAGCAGAGGACGTGGGGAAAATGAGTCAGGGTCTGGTGTGCACAGGACGGTCTCAAGCTCAAGAGGCAAGTGCACAGACAGAGGGATCAGAGAAGAGTGCCCTGAATCCCTGAGAGAGAGTGGGGGTAGGATTAAAGGGCCACAGAACATAAGGGTGGGTGGGGGATCCAAAGACTAGAATAAAAGAGAGGGGTTGACTATCTTTTCCAGTTCAGAGCCCTGCATTTCCTCTCTGCACTTCACCTGTCCTGTCTCTCTCTCTCTCTCATTCCCTCCTTCTCTGTTCCTTCTCCATTCCCACTGTTCCTACTCACACACACACACCACCCCCTGCATGTCTCTGGAATTTGCTGCCTTTCTGCGTTCCTATTTCATATTCCCTCTCTTATCTCAACTTCGGAGTGAACCTACTTTAATAGAAGTGAGTCATTTGGGGTCTGTCTGGGAAAGAGAGCATCAAAGGGAAAAATTGTCCTAAAACCAAAAACTTGGACAGGATCCTGAAAACCCAACTCTGTTTATTCCTCTGGCTACAGAAAGAACATGCACTTAACCCACTCAGAACGTGTTTGCTTTTGATAAAGAAACAGGCTCTTTGGGGCGCCTGGGTGGCTCAGTAGGTTAAGCATCTGCCTTTGGCTCAGGTCATGACCCCAGGGTCCTGGGATTGAGCCCCCACATCGGGGCTCCCTGCTCCACTGGGAGCCTGCCTCTCCCTCTCCCTCTGCCACTCCCCCCGGTTGTGCGTGCACGCTCTCTCTCTCTGTCAAATAAATAAATAAAAATCTTAAAAAAGAAAAAAGAAACAGGCTCTCCTCCCCAAAAGGAATCCCGGCCACATCTCTCCGCACTGAAGTTTGAGTGCATGCACGCTCACCGAGGTGAAGACCTCAGTGGTCTGCTGGATGGTGGCGATCTTCCTCCAGCCCCACTTTTCAAAGAGCTTCACGCGGGTAGGATTGTGGAGTGTGGCCGACGGATGAGTTCGAAAGAATGTGGGAAAGCGCTGCCTGTTGGACAGGGCCGGTGAGCTGGAGCCGTAGGAGAGCTGAGGCACAGGGACACAGAGCAGGACATGCTCGCCCACAGCTCCGCGCAGCCCTCCTGGCTGCCCCCAAGCCTCCTGCCCAGCGCTGCCCTGCGAGCACGGTTCTCACTGGCCCAGTCCCTGGCACGGCGCTCACTTCCTGCTGAGGAGGGGCAGTGAGCTGTGCTCTCAGGCCGCTGCTGGAGGGCCGTGAAGGACCACGAGTCCTGAAAACGGGCCCTCCGCAGTCCCTTAAATACAGAGCTGCAGGACTCCCCTTCCCAGCCCCACAGCCCGGCTTACCACGATGAGGTTCCACATCCTGGCGGCCTCAGCCACAAGCGTGGAGACGGAACTACACCCAGGCATGAGGATGATCTTGATGGGGTCGTTGTAGAGCAGCTCATACAGGTACTTGGTGGCTTGGCCTGGGTCACACTGAATGGGGAGGGGTAAGTGTCGGTCACCTGTGCTCCTCCTCGTGGCATCCCCAACAACCTAGCTACTTCCCAGCTGGATCCCTTCCGTCACGAGCACCGTTTTCTCCTCCTTCCCGACATCTCTTCCTGTCCAGTCTCTCAGCTCCCCTCATGCATCAAACACCGTCCCCTGTCTTGCCCCTGCCTCCTTACCCATGTCCTCTCCTGCACGCACCTCCATCAGGATTACTGCAGAGACCACCTCTCCTCCCTCAGCCCCTCCTCAGACCTCCCCCAGCCTACCTTCCTCTACCACCCCGTCCCCTTCCCCATGTTTCTAAACTCCAAATATCTGTGAGTCTGCAGGAATGTGAATGAGTCCCCAGAAAGCCTCCTCAGAACCATGCTATGAAAATTCCTCCTTCACCTCTGCAAACTCCCGCTCCCCACCTTCCATTTGTCCCTGGCTCCTCTCTTTTCAGGGCCAGTGATAAATAAACACAAGGAGAACAGGGAACAAGACCACTAGGGAGTCCTGCTTGGCGGTCCCTCCCCTCCTGCTGGGCCCTGACATTTGACGGGTCCATTAGAAAAAGAGGCACTTGGGGAGAAATAGGCGAGGAAGAACTGGGGAGAATAAATAGAATGAGGCTCTCAACAAACCAGATGCTTTTAGGGGTACCTGAAGGCAGGGCAGGGAGATGAGGAAAGTAAACAATGCAGAGACCTGGGGAGGGAAGGGACGGGGGGGGGGGGGGGGAGGAGAAGAGCCGCGTGGTGAGCCCCTGCCTGTTCCCCTCCTGCTGAAGTATGACATTTCAGAAGCTGCTGGAGCCCCAAAGGAAGTCGAGAAGAAATGGAAGGCAGTGGGGAGCCAGGGTAGAGGAGGAAGAGACAGGAGGCGCAGAGGCTGGGGAGGGTGACAGGGGGCAGGCAGAGAGGGAATAAGGAAGGCCCCCTAGAGCCTGCTCACTTCCCACTGGGGCCTGACATTTGAGACACCGTGGGAAGTTGGAGAAGGGGAGCCGGAACCCTCTGCTGTCCCCCTCACCCCCACCCCCTGCTAGGAGGTGTTTTTGAAGGCTCCTCACCCTGGCAGCTCTGCCATTCTCAGGCCCCACCTTCCGGCACTCTCCTAGCAGGTTACCCCAGATGCTGCCCCACCTCCCCCTTGCAGCCTGGGGAAGGCTGGCAGGAAGAAGTAGGAGCACAGACAACACACACACACACAGGCTGACCCAGGGCTCTTCTCTGGCTTGCTCATTCCTCCCCTACCTTCTCTCCTTCCACACTCAGTTCCTCCCTGCAAATTCCCTGATTCTCACCCCTCCCCAGTAGGCTTCTTCTCGGCCTCTCTTCCGCTCTCTCTTCTGCAAAGGATCTGGACTTGCCCGCAGGAAAGCACACATTCCAGTTTGCGGCTTTCCCCTCTCCCTCGCTGCCTCTTCTAGTTACTCTTCCATCTCCCTTCTCTCAGGCCCCCCATCTGCTCCCCAGCACCTCTAGGGAGTCACCTGTCACAGTGGATGAGTCTGAGCTCACACACGGGGCTACGGGACTATGGGGTCCCCGGTTCCCTGTGACCCTATCCTGACCCCTGCACCCATCCCTCCCAGTCTCTCGCCCCAGACTCCCACCTCCAGCAGACCTGACCCTCTGCTCCTCTCCCTGCCTCTCCCCCTAACACCTAATGTTTTTTCCTGTGCGTGGCTGATCTTCCACGGGGATCCTGAGGGTGGCTACTTAGGCATCCACCAGGACAGGACGTGTAATGGCAAAAATGCAGATGCTTGGGACTCGTTCCTGACCAGGGAGTTAGAATCTGTGTTAAACCCACTCCTCTGGTGATTCTCATGTACACCGAAGTTTGGGAATCCCTGCCAAAGTGTCAGGAGGGGTTTGAAGTCCTCCCTCCAAGCTCCTTACCGTCCTTGTGCTCTCTTCTCTCCAAGCACCCGCTTCAACCCCACTCTGCCCACTCCTCCCTCACAAACCTGTTTCTCGGAATGACTACATCCTGAGTCCACCCAGGTGAAGACGACCAAATCCTCACCTCCGTACTCCACTCTACTCTCTCCCAGCCCCTTACGATGCTGGGGCCACATGTCAGAGAAGATAAATTTGAGGTCCCAAGTTTCTTTCCTTCCTGTGGCACATACTTCCCCATACTCCCAATTACTCATAGGGAATAGGGTGGGAAAGGAATCTTACGGGGCCACCCTCTACTACCCGACCCAAATGTTCTTTCCTTCCCCCTTTCTCTGTTCCCCGCCTCCCTCACCCTACATCCTATTTCCCTTCTCACATCTCAAGAGGCCACAATGCTGTAAGGAAGATAAACTCAAGACCCAAGTTCCACAGGATGCCCAAGAATTGATCTCTATCCCACTCCTCCGCATCGTCCCCCTCCCCTACCACCATTCTTTCCAGACTCCCCTCAATCCCCATGCAATTTTGAGGGCTCCTGTGTGGACCTCTAATCCAATTCATTTTCCCAGGGCCTCTGCCCATCTCCTGACCATTAGCTTTCCCAAACTATAATATGCCACATATCCCACAGTCCAGGAATCTTCAACAGGATAGGGCTCACAGCTACCTTGCTGTTTGTTGTGATAAATAAACCAGAGCACTCAAGTCCCTCAAATTTTTCCTTATTCAGAGTTCCAACCTGCTGCCAAGATTTACCTTGTTACCATGGTAAATCTAAAGCCCTGCTCCAGCTCCTCACCTCTGACACCTCCTCCATCCCCTGAACCCATCCCAGGGTTAGTTTACTCCCAGAGGACCAGGATCAGCTTGTACCCTAAATCCACCACCAGTTTCCCCAACCCTCCCCCACCCCTTCCATGCATCCTGGGGAGCAGAAAGGTCTGCCTCACAGCCTGATTCACCCTCTTAAACCCCTAGACCCTCATCTTGAACCTCCAGCCCGTGTGACTCTCCCCAAGCTCCTGCACCCCCAGCCCATCTCCCCCACTAGTCACACGTGGGAGGGGTCTGCTTCGCAGTACCAGAAGTCACTCAGACAGAGGCCCCTGCAGCTGGCCCCCTGCCCCCCAAGCCCCCACCGCCCGCCCACTCCCATGTCGGGGGGCTACCTTGCTGTCGTGGTGGATGAGCTTGAGCTCATAGTCCGGCAGGATGTCCCTGCGGCTATTCACGTCCTCCAGCGCCATCTCCACCGCGGGCTGGCAGGCCTGGCCCCCGGGCCAGCCCCCGCTCATGGGAAACAGCGCCCCGATGTACACTGCGCGCCGTTCTGAGGAGGGGTGCGGGGGGACCCGCGGGTGAGGCCGCGGGAGATGAGGGGAGTGGGAGGCCCACAGCGGAGTCACCCCCGCCGCCATCACCACTAGGAGCAGCAGCGGCCACCCCACCCGGGGAGCGGGGACCCCCGGACCCATGACCGGGAGGGAGAGGGGCTGTTTGGGGAGGGGGAGGAGCTCAGGGGGGACACTTTTCCCGGGGAGGGCTGCTGAGGGGGTGTCGAGGAGGCGCCTCCATCCTGGCCTGTGTAGGGAGGAGAGGGCGAGGGCCCCAGGGAAGCGGGGAAGGTTGGCTTCCTAGGGCCCCCACGGCTCCAGCTCCCGCCCCTGCCACCGCCACCTCCACCGCGGACTCTCCTCGCGGACTGACTGACCGACCGAGGGGAGGAGGAGGAGGAGGAGATGTCGGGCTGGGAGGGGGCCCTGACGTCACGGGCGGCGCGCGGCTGGGGGGGGGGGGGGGGGGGGGGGGGCGGGGAGGGAGGCGCGCGCCGCCGTGGGAACGACAGGCGGAGGGGAGGGGCGGGGAGGGGAGGAGGACGCGACCCCCCGCGGGAGAGGCCTGGACCGGGAAGGGGGGGGAGGTCCCACCTAGGGGGCGGTCAGGGAGGAGCCGAGAGGGGAAGGGGCGTGCCGGGAGGGCGGGGTGAGCCGAAGCTCGGGGGAGCCGGGGATGGAGACGCGAAGGACGGCGGTGGGACGCGCGTGTCTGAATCGGGGGTGTGGATGGATGAGGCGAAGGGCTGAGGGTGTGGGGGACAGGGCGATGGCAGCGGCTTAGGAGAGAGGTGGTTGGGTGGGAAGGGGGTGGCGTGAAGGGGAGTGATGGGGCGGAGGCTGGGAACCCGGGGCTGGGGAGACAGAGCTCGGGAAGGAATGGGAGCTGCGAGAAGGCAAAGGGTGGAGGTGGAGGGACTGCCGTGCGGAGGAGCCGAAGGGGGGAGAGCCAGGCCCGGCCAGGGGGAGACGGCTGCGCGGGGCTGCCGGGTTGGTCCGGCGGAACCCCCCGGGGAGCAGGCGGCGGACGCATGGGGTCTGCCTGCGCCCCCCGCCCCCGGCCGGGCTCTGCCCTTTGGCAGGAGCGGAGCCCAGGGCAGGGCAGCCAAGCGGGGAGTTGGGAGGGACCGCGGCCTCGCAGAAAACCGGGACTGGAGGCAGAAAACAGGTAGGGAAAGAAGGGGCCGACCGTGAACTGGGAGGGGGTGGTTGGGGGAAGAAGGACAAGACCCCACAGCCTGCGGGCAGAACCCCTGGGGGTGGAGGGTGAAGAGTGAGGGGTAAGGGGATTGCAGTGCGCGAGATGAGGGTTTCTGATCTCACCTGAGTGCGGCGTTCGATTCACTGGCAGCAGGAAAGACGGGGATCAGAGAAGAGTTACCACTGGCGCCCAGCTTCCCCGGCCTGATCCCCAGCCCCCTCCCACACCTGTCCAGGCCGGAGAGGACCGGGTAGAGCAGAAGCCTGCGTTTCTGAGGGGAGGGTGCCTGGGGATAAGAGCAAGGTGGGGCTGTGGGTCAGGACCTGTCGGTTTTCTTCTTTTATTTTTCATAGGACAACAGAATTTGAGACAGGAGTGCCAACAGCTAAGACATGGGCAGATCCTGGTTTTGTGGAGCCTGAATATTATAAAATGCAGGGGTCTCTCTTTAAGAGAAAAAAAATACAAATTACAAATACAATTGATTTTAAACTATTGCTTTTAAAATCTTACTTTTGCATTTTTTACAAAAAGCTATGACCATGTGAACACATTATTAGAGCACAAGAAGAGACCTGGGTGAATGAGGAGCCCTGACGCTTAAATTGCATTAGCTTCATGGTAAATCCACCCCTGGATGGGACTCTCAATTTCCAAAATGGAATGGTAAACTACAAGCAGAATAGTTATGTTAAGGGAGGAAAGCCAGGTCCAGGACCTTGAAAGATTCTACAATAGGGGAAGCATGAGGTATGCCTGCATCTCACAGAGAAGATTGCAAAGGGGGAACCTGGGTGCCCAGGAAAGGGGGAATTCTGCAGAACTGACTGACAAAAAAGGTGTTGGACACAAGACTGAGTCCCTTGAGAATGATGAAGTTTGTCTGAGAGTTCCAGAAAAGGACTGTCCTCTTCCCCCTCCCCATCCCTGGGTGGTCCTTAGTGCTCTGACAGTTCTGCCCCCAATTTTAAGTCTTTTAAATTTTTACCCTGATGATTTTCCACCCCAGATATTCTTTCCAATCTTAACATTTTTTTCTAAGTATGACATATGATTTATTTCTGAGTCTTTACAATAATTCAGTTATATAACAAATGGAGAGGAATCAGTTGTAGAAGAGGGTTATGCATAGAAAGTTCTAGTGTAGAGAAAGGGACTGAGGCTATGGGAAACTGGAGTATTTAAATCTTAAGAAAGGTGATGGAGAGTGAGACTCACAAAGGAAAAGAGAACATGTGAAGAATTGGGAGCAGGGAGGAGATACAAAAAGAGGGAGGTAGAGGAAGGAAGCCCCCAGTGTAGGTAAAGTGGGCACTGGGGACAGCAGGAGGGGGCTGGAGACAGGTGGGGGGGGAAAGAGTTGGGTTTTCACCTTCACTCCCCCAAAGCCCCCCATGTTGCATAGCACCCCATTTTTCCCACCAGCCCTTCCGACCCCACTCCCATCCTCTGCAAGCGCCCTCAGCTGCAAGCACGCAGCCATTCCCCTCACCCTGGCAGTGGGGCTTGGGGGTGCTCCACTGGCCCTGACTACAGATGCTCCGGGAGCTGCCCACAAGATGGAAGTCAGGGTCACATCGGAAATCCACCCGGGCTCCGTCCAGAGCGGGGAGGTCCCCACCCGTCAGGAAAACCTTCCCATTTTCCAGGGCCAAATACGACTTGGAGCAGATGCGGACTGTGGAGAGAGATGAAAAATGAGAAAGAGAGGCACGTTGGGAAAGAAAGCCTCCTTCCCCTTAAAGAGCAGGGGTCTCAGATTGGGGTTTGGGGCCTCAAGCATCCTAATCTGCAGGAAATCAGGGGTGCAAAGGATTTGCCTCTCTAGTTTCCATTCCTCCCTTAACCCTATAAGCATCCACACATTACCAACAGAAAAAAGGAAAAAGCGTTTCCATGGTAGGAACCCAAGATGGAGCTAGAAGCACATAGAAATGGATCTTTTCAAAGTCAGTGGCAGTGGGCTGTTCCCCAGCTTTGAAACATGCAGACGGATGTAACTTTAGATGCACAATCAGATTTACCGTTCTTATTATAGTTGACTTACACTAATGTTAAACTGGGTTTTGCTTTGTGGGTATATGATCTCTGCGTTGGAGACAGGTATTCAAAAATGCCATGAAATCATTTTGAGTGTTTTTGCACAATCTGTCACTAATAATCCTCAAAAAGAATAACTCACAAGATGAATAATCAAGTTATTTTATCAAACAGTCAGTGGCCTAATGCAGGGAGGATGAAATGAAATGAAAGGTGTGGTCGGCTAGCTTGACTGCCTCCAAGTGCACATAGTAAAATCCTTCTTACATAGTGTTCGCTCAATAAACATATTTGTGAATTTTGTTACAGTGGATTTCAAGTGCTGACTTGTAAGCAATAATGGTAAGTTTGAGGCAGGAAGAGGAATGGTCTTGAAGAGAAGAGGGGCTTTGCAAGGCTACTCACCGCATCGGCTGGGTGTGTCCATATCTGTCCAGGAGCCGTTGGCCAGGCACTTTCGGACCTTGGGCCCCACCACCTCGCGCTCTCCCCGGCACACATACTCAATCTCATAGTCCACAGGCAGGAAGTTGATAGCCTTCACCTGGTCCCGAGTCAGGCCCCTGTACCTGATGCCCCCTTCCCAAGGAGGGTGTATGATCTGGCAACCTGGGGGGTGAGTCCCAGGAGTCAGAGAGGGAATGGGGGGGGGCGGGCAGAGTCAGCTGCGGGAGGCGCAGGAGCATAGGGTGTGGTCAGTGGGCAGGTGGCGGACCAGGGGCCCAGATGGGATGCTAGGGGGTGGGAGTAGGAATGGGTACAGAACCCTGGGCTAAAGGACGGAGAGCCCTGAGCCAGGTTTAAGGCCAATGACACAGCTCACAAGTGAGGAGGGAAGCGTGCTGGTTGGGAGTAATAGGGAAAATTAAGAATTCTGAGAGGGTACAATATGCCAGTGAGCTTGGTAAAACAGGCTAAAGGAGGATTTTTGAGTAAATTAGGATGAGAGTACAGGGGAGGCTTCTTAGGTTACCCAGGCAGCAGTGTGGGAAGGAGGGGTGGGGTCGAGAAAACAATGCAGGGTCACCGAAAGGAGGCCGATGCAGTGACGTGGGGCAGAGAAGAAGGGGTGCTGGGTCATAAGTGGGGTAAGGGAAAGGAGGTCAGGGGTGTTAACGCGGGGCCGGGCACACAGGGTCGTCAGGCCGGGATGCTATCTATGTAGGGCTGACGGGATAGTAATGAGGACCAGAAAAGGGGGGTGCAAGGAGGGGCGGAGTGGGGGGGGTGCCCGAGGTGGCCGGTGAAGGTGCACCTTCTGAGGTGGCGTTGGGGGTCTGCGCCCCGCCCGCGCCCGGGGGGCGGAGGAAAAGCGGCGCCAGCGGCAGCAGCAGCGGCAGCAACATCTGAGGGACAGGCGGCCGTGAGGACCGGACCGAGCCCCGCCGGCGCGGCCCAACCGGGGGGGGGGGGCGGCCTCGCTCGCCGGGCCCCGCGGGCTCCGACCCGGCTCCGACCCGGCTCCGCCTGCGGACGAGACGCGCGCCCCGCGGAGGAGGCGGGGGCGGAGCCCGGCGCGCGGGGCGGGGGGGGGGAGGGAGAGAGCGCCTGTCCCCACCCTCCTCCTGCCTCCCTCGGCCCCCCACCCTCCCGGGACTCCACCTCTAACCACCTCCTCTCCCCCGGCCCCCGCGGCTCTCCGAGCCCGGCGTCCCCGCGCTCCCCGGCCGCGGCCCCGCGCGCCCCGGCGCGGCCCTCCCCCGCGCGCCCCTCTCCGAGCCCGGCTCCCGGCCCGGCTCTTACCTCCGCGCGCCGGCCCAGCTCCCCGGCTTTCCGGGCCTCAAGGCCCCAGGCCCGGCCGCTCCTCCCGCTCCCCCTCCTTTCTCCTCAAGCTTCCCCTCCTCCCAGCCCTCCTCCCCGCGAATCCGGGTTCCTGCCCGGCCAGGGTCTCGCTCCCCTCGCGCTCCCCCAAACCCCACCCCGGTCTCTCCTTCCCGGGGCGGCGGCGGCCGCGGGAGCGGGAGCCGGGAGCGAAGGAGGCGGCGCCGGGGACCGGGGGAGGCTCCGGGCGGAGGGAAGAAGGAGGGTGCGGAGAAGACAGGGCGGGGGGAGGGAGGGGGAGACCGAGGCGAGGGCGCCTCCCACAAGCCGAACCCCGGGAGCCGCCCCGGATCCCGGCCCCGCCCTGGACCGCCCACGGCGCCGGGGGGCGGGCGGCGGCGGGTGGGAGGCTGGGGCGCGCACCGGAGCCGGGTGGGGGCGAGGGGCCCCGAGTCGAAGGCGGAGGAGCGGGCGCCGAGGCTGGGAATCTGGGATGCAGTTGGAGAAGGACGGCTGCACGAGGAGTAGCTCGGGATCGGGGAGAGAGGAGAGAGGCGGAGGCCGGAGCCACGAGGGGAGCGAGGCAGGTGGGAGGGAAAGGAGAAGCTGAGGTCAGACCGGGAAGGGCGGAGGAGGGGGGTGAAGGCCGGGCGCCCGGAGAGGCTCCCGCCGCTCAGCCGCTTTGCCTCGCTGCCCTGGGCAGGCAACTCGGGGAAAGGACTGAAGGCGAAAGCCGGGGAGGGGAGCATCAGGAGAGAAACGGAAGTAGTAGAAGGGGGAAAAAAAAGGAGACAAAGGAGCCTCCAACGGGCTGGAGCCAACCTTATCTTTCTTTACTCCAGCTGGGCTTGTCAGTATTTCTGGGTAATGGGGAGCTGGGAGCCTGGAGACTGCGGGAAAGACAGGCCTCTGGACAGTTCCCTTGGCTTCTCGCCTTTGTGCGGTGGTGAGGGTGTGTGTGAGTGTGTGTGTGTGTTCATGGGAGTGAGGGGGGTGTGTGTGTGTTTTTGGGAGAGGGGAGGGTGTGTGTGTGTTCATGGGAGTGGAGGGTGTGAGTGTGTGTTCATGAGAATGAAGGGCGTGAGTGTGTGTTCACGGGAGTGAAGGGCGTGTGTGTGTGTTCCTGGGAGTGAAGGGCGTGAGTGTGTGTTCATGGGAGTGAAGGCGTGTGTGTGTTCATGGGAGTGAAGGGCGTGTGTGTGTGTATTCATGAGTGAAGGGCATATGTGTGTGTGTTCATAGGAGTGAAGGGCATGTGTGTGTTCATAGGAGTGAAGGGCGTGTGTGTGTTCATGGCAGTGAAGGGCATATGTGTGTGTGTGTTCGTGGGAGTGATGGGCGTGTGTGTGTGTTCATGGCAGTGAAGGGTATGTGTGTGTGTGTTCATGGGAGTGAGTTTGGGCTGCTAGAGGAGATAGGAGACTCCTTATGGGGGAAAAAAGCTCCTTTCTGTCTGGTCCTGCAAAAGAGGTAGGAAAAGGCAAATAGTGTGAGGCTGATAACAGGTTCTCAGCCTTCAGCCTTTCCTATAACAAATACCTTGCAGTGAATCCTTTACTATGCTGAACTGAAATTCATAAATGATACAACCTACCTACACACATAACTTTTAAAAAGTCAACATGCTTCCCTATCTGTGCCATAAAGGGACAGTGAAAAACAATAATTTGTAATAAAAGAACGTGAGCTGTATTTTACCGTGTGCGTGTTGAGCCCTGACTACGCCGGAGGTTGTAATGAGGGAGGCAGGTGCATGCAACTGTGCGGAGACTCACAGGTGTGGGACTCTGCAAGTGGGCAGACACAGGTGCTGAGTTAGTGACTCAGCACCTCCCGCATGTTGCCGTCAATGAAGCGATTTAAAAAAATCTTGAACTCTTGATAGCAAAGTCATTCTTCCCTAAATTCACACAGAACTGTACTGCATTCCTAGAAAGTTCACTGTATATTAATACCATTTTTTAAACAGTATTAATTTCTAGGCTCAGATAATTAAACACAGGTTTTCACCTACATGAAGGTCCTAGGGGACATTTGAGATTCTGGATGAGGGACAATTCATTGTGCAGGCTATGCCTGGAAGAATATCTTATTCCTCTGCCTTACTCATCAATGCCAACAGGGTCCCCCCATCGCTGTAATAACAAAAGAAAAGCCCACAGCTTTTTTTAAACATTCCCTAGGGAATGGTTGAGACCCACTGAGCTAGAAAGTGGAAAAAAGAGAAGAGACGGGGGCAGGATTTCTAACCACTCAAAGCAAGAGCCACCCCTCCGCTGAGTGGCTTGCTGTCCTCCCAGCAAGGCAGGACCAAAAAATGTGAGTGTCAAGGAAAATGTTCTTGACCCCAGGGTGAGAAATTTCCCAGACTGCTTTGAAAAGAAGAGTTTCCTGCCTGTGCCCAGTCTGCAGCTAGTTCAGCGGTCTGGCCAGAACGCCGTCTCTCTGTGCTACTGTGTGGTCCTGGCTGCTGGCCCAGGGGACACCCTTCCCAGACCCAGCATGGCCTTTCCATAGGGGAGGGTGTGCACAGACGCCCTCTCGGGAGCCTACAAGTGAGTTCTCGAGGTCCTCCTCTCATCCTCATTCTGGCAACTTGTCTCTGGCTTCCCCAAAATCCTGACTGCTTTGAGGGGAGTGGAAGGGTGGAATGCCCCCTGGAAGAGGAGTCTGTGATAATACGAAATTGGAAATTATTCTGGTGATCTTGATTGCCACATTGCTGGTGCTAAACCAGGAAAGGAAACTACCGTCCCGTCCAAATCACAGAGTATTGGTTTTGCACATTGGAATGTATCCATTCAATGGAACAGCTATGAAAACACATTTTAAAAAAGAAACTAATGACATTAACACGGGAAAATATGAGAGTCTGAGGGGGGAAAAGCAGAATACAAAATTTGTACCACTATGGTATATGTATGTTTAAAGCTGGAAGAAAACGCATCAGAATGTTAACAGTAGTTGCCTCTGGGACCATGAATCAGTGGCCTCCTTTGTGGTGTTGTTATTCAATTTTTGCTCAAGTGTTTTACAAGGGTTACTTTTATAATCATTTAAGTTTTCTTTTCAACTGTCCTAAGCACTTGGAAACTGTTCACCGTTTTCCACCAACAGCTGCAATTTCCTCCTTTCACTGTTTCATCCTCAGATGTCCCTTCCCAGATCCCCGCCCACTTCCCTCAGGACCCTTGCTGAAGTCTTCCCCATCAGTACTCCAGCCCCACACCCCCACAGCCAGGCCACTCCTTGCCCTCCACACCGAGCACCAAGCTCCTCTCCTCTAGGAGGGACCCACTCACTCCCGCCCCCTAGTCCTTCTGCCCTTTGGTGACACTGAAAAGGATGCTTTCCAGAGATGGTAGCATGCCTGCTCAGAGTACCTGAGAACGGGACCAGTCTTCCCGCTCACTTCATTTCCCATCCTTCCTCTTCCTTTCCTGTCTTTTGCCTCATCTTCTGCCCGTAGAGTATAGAGCCCAGACTTAACACCCCACAAGCCCTGGTAATATATTACCCAAAGTAGCCAAATTAACGATGGTCCGCTGGGTGCTAAGTGCCTTCAGAGGGCATCTAACATAATTCTTGCCCAGCCATGCAAAGTACATATAATGGCCTGAGTTTGGAGACCAGTCAACTGCGATTTGGGGAAAATAAGTACAAATCAGAGGTCACCCAGAGATTGACAGAGCCAATAATTGAACTCAAGCCTCTTGGTCCGTTTCCAAATTCTTAACCCTAACCTTCCTCTGGCCCAACTTCCACGCCGAGGCACCCTTGTCGGAGGTCAAGGATCATCTCAGTTTCCTATCCAAATTAGTGGGGAGTGGTCTGTGTGTGAAGGCGGGTATTCAGGTGAAAGTCGCGTCTTCCAGGATGGTCGTCTGTCCTACGCAGCTCCTGCAATTTCAAAAACGGTATGGGACAAAGGCTTAAAATTCCAACATGAAGTTATTTACAAGCCAAGCCTCACCTTGGCTTTTTCGTGAGGGCTGGAACCCTTTCTGCCATTCTGCAGCACCACCAAGATGTCCCCGTTGGTCTGCGAGTGCTCCCCTTTCCCCGTGTAATGGGATGGGCTCACTGCACTACCCCTGGCCAGGAGAGGATCAGTGGTAAGGGAAACCTTTCTTTAACAGATGCCCTCAACTGCTCCCCATGCCCAGTTCTAGTCCAGTTGTGCGTTCTTGACTGGGCAGGCCCTGGGGCTTTGTGCCAGGAAAAGGAAACAGCAAAGTTACAAAGTTATTTCCAGTATGCCTTCCCAGGCATGTACAAGGAAACCCAGAGTGCAGTTCAGAAACTTCAGTGAGATACAAAAGCCCCTTTGCAGTTCCTGCTCTGAAGCCCCCTCCCCTCCCACAAGATGCTCAGGGTCTCGGGGACTCACAAGTGCTCAGGGCCAATCGCCAGATTACAAGGTTGACACTGTTGCTTCCGTAAATAACTTCTCCGTAAGGGAGGCCTTCTGTAATAAATAAATGAACACAATGTCGTGAAATGCTAGGCTAACCTAAACAACAGAAAGGAAAATAGTTAGCTTCTTTGTGCCTCCTTCTTAAGGGTATGTGGGGCCAGGTTAACAGATTTAGAAAAGATCCAGTTCTCACAGACAAATGCAGTGAGTATTTCTATTCCTGGAACTACAAGAGGATTGGATTTCTAAGGTTTCAAAACAAAACAAGTATTATGTTTAGTTAAATATATGTAATTAAGTATATACCAGGTATGAATGTTCATACCAACCCAAAAATTATGTATCGTAATGCATGTATGCATTTGGGCATCGGGTTGGTAGAGTTTTTGTTTGTTCGTTTTGCTGTAACAGATTTCTCTCATTATGTCCAGTTCAGGAACCAATAATGTTTGTTCATTTATTCAGAGCACACCAGCACACCATCCAAATACTCAGAGAAAAAAGACACATCACCGCATTTTTTTAAAGATTTTATTTATTTATTTGACAGAGACACCGAGAGAGGGAACACAAGCAGGGGGAGTGGGAGAGGGAGAAGCAGGCTTCCCGCGGAGCAGGGAGCCCGATGCGGGGCTCGATCCCAGGACCCCGGGATCACGACCTGAGCCGAAGACAAACGCCCATCGACTGAGCCACCCAGGTGCCCCTTATCACCATATTTTTCTAGTAGAAACTACAGAAGTCCGCTATTTGACTTGTGTGTACAGGTCTAACATCTGTAATAAGCACAAACATGTTTCTGCAGTAAAATACATGAATTTTTTAAAAGACTTATTGATTCATTTGAGGGAGAGAGAGCATGAGCGGAAGGGCAGAGGGAGAGGGAGAGAGGCTCTCAAGCAGATTCTTCGTTGAGCATGGACGTGGAGCCTCACGCAGGGCTGTCTCTCGACCCTGAGATCGAGACCTGAGCCGAAACCAAGACTCAGTCACTCAACTGACTGTGCCACCCAGGTGCCCCAAAATACATGATTATTAACATTAGGTGCAGTAAATAAAGACCATGAATACCTTCACATCTGGTCTTGCCACCAAATGAGTTAAAAACAAAATTTTTGCTTTTCAGAGCACTGTGGGTTTTGGAATTACAGAATAGGGTGTGTGGAACAGTGTACAAACATGAAAAAAGATTCACAAATGGACATTTTAGGAGTCAAGTGAACAAATCTGAGGCAACAGACTAAAGATTTCATTTATGGAAATACTATAAAAACACCAGCAAGGACCCCCATAATGACCTTGTATGGAAATTGTGACCCTATTGCAGTGGGTGGGATGGGTCCTGCCCTGTCCAGGGACCCAAGTGGACAATTCTAATCTGAGCAGAAAGGAAAGCCTGGGACAGATGTGAGGCAAGCTCTGCCTTTAGCGATGTAAGCAAACACCTGCTGAGTTTTAACTTTCCTTCCTTGTCTTTCCAAGCCGTCACTCTGAAATTCTGAAAGCCAACGTGACTCATACACACCTTCGGAAGCTTTCAGTATTTATTACACTTAGATCAGTGCAGAGACATACTACTTTTTGGTGCATCACCTACAAGCAACTCACATTATCTGTCTTAATTCCCCCAACTGTCTCTGTGCACTGTGTTATTATTATGATCCATTTTCGGAAGAGAAAGCTGCGGCTCAGAAAGGTGAGAGGACCTGCCCAAGGTCACACAGCCAATGCCAGCAGAGCTGAGGCTCCAGCCCAGGCCTCTGCTCCTCCCTCTTGCTGATGGTGCTCCAGCCATAATGGCCTGATTGCATTCTTTGACTTTGCCCAAATACTTTCAGCTCAGGGAGCAAGCAGCCTGGACACACCCTCTTCAGCCTGCACACCCCGTGCCATCTTCTTCTCATTAACCGCTTTAGTCACCTCCTGGAGACCCCACCCCACCAGCCAGGTGCTTTCCCAGCACAGCTTTCATCTCAGCGGTAATTTTTTTTTAAATTATAAAACCATTTATTTAATACCTGACTTCCTGACCGGACCTTAAGCTCCATGGGAGCAGGGACCCTGAGCATGGTGCTCATTTCCTCCCCACCACAAGAACTGCACAGTGCCTGCTACCTGGTTAGAAGCATAATGAAAGATCAATCAACAAAAACATCTTCTGGGCGCCTGGGTGGCTCAGTTGGCTAAGCGACTGCCTTTGGCTCAGGTCATGATTCTGGAGTCCCGGGATCGAGTCCCACATCGGGCTCCCTGCTCGGCGGGGAGTCTGCTTCTCCCTCTCCCACTCCCCGTTTGTGTTCCCTCTCTCGCTGTGTCTTTCTCTGTCAAATAAATGAATAAAATCTTTAAAAAAAAACAAAAACATCTTCTGACTCAAAGATCAGTTTTCACTCCACGGTGTGGGATTATCTCACCAGTTGCCAAGCCTGTGAACCTGTTGCTGGTCTCTGTTGTTTGTCACAGATCTCCTAGGCACTGGTGACATGAGATGCTTTCTTCCACGGGCCATGATCGTGGTACCTCCTCCACACATTTAAATCCTGCCACCACACGTCCTCCAACAGCCCTACAGGTAGGACTTCTGGAGCGTGCAAGTTCTCGTCCACATGGCAGCACGCATGGTGGCTCACGGCAGCCTATTAGCAAACAACATGGTACCGGGAAGATGGTCTTGCTGCTCTTCCTACTGCTCTTAGGAACGTGCCTTTCCAAAGATCAGCCTCTCTGGTCATACCCCCAAAATCCTGCTATGAAATAGGGGCAAAAGTGGAGAATTTCCAGCTCTGTCGAGAGCAAACTTTCATCCTGTCTGGGTAATTACAAGTAGGAAAGGGGGAGGAGACAAGAAAGGAAGGAAGGAAGGAAGGAAACAAGAGCCAATGGACCTTAGGAAAAGGACTGGTGGCCCATTGTCCCTGTTTTTTGTCAAGCAGCCAGCCCCTGAGACAGGGCTCTCACCTCTTCCTCCTGCACTAGATACCCTCAATCCTAGATCTGATGCTGTGCTTGCATTCTCTCTCCTACATCCAACCCAAGTGAAGCCATGGTGGGAAAATGTCCAGTTGTATGAGGAAATGTATCAAGCAAGTACCCTTCACTTTTTTAGTTTCTTATTTTTTTAAGATTTTATTTATTTATTTTAGAGAGAGAGACAGAGGTTGTGAAAGAGCACAAGCGGGGAGGAGAACAAGAAATAGCTCAAAACAGAGGTACAACCATTTCTCTTGAGTTTAACTCCTGAGTGATTTCCTCCTCTGAGTTTTGAGAGAGAGGGTGAGAAGACATGAAGAGTGGGATATAGTCACATCTGCTTTTCTCAGTTGTATGACAGTTTCACAGGCAATATAATTCATGAAATTCTTTGAGATAAAGGGAGGCAAAGCATAGGTAAAAAAGGTAAAATCCAAAACCCAAAAACCTGGAGTCCAGTCTGCTGTGTGGGCCAGGAAATAGCAGCTGGTGTGAGTGAGCAACTTCAGTTCCCTGACCCCCGGCTTCTTTTCCTGTCAATGCGGGACCACCCCCTGTCTGCTCACTTGATTCAGGACATCGTTATGAGGCTCAAACAAGCTAGAGTGCTCTGTAAGCCTGAAACACTGACAAATGTTAGTGCTTAAAATTTTATTATGGGAGACAAGTAGATGAAAGAGGAACGATGATCCAGTCCTCCAAGAAAGTAAGGGTCTATGTGTCAGGTTACAAAGCAGCAGCCACAGTCTGTGGTGTGTGGTCGATTTACAAACAGAAGCATGGAGCTTTCCTGATTCCGCAGCCCAGAGTGCACACTTTCCCACATCCTCTACCAGTAACCATTCGCAATGCCCCAGCTGGGGGAAGCAGCAAGCTCAGGAAGGTGGTGAGCCTCCTCTCCGAGTGCTACGCCCAGACTCTCAGATCTCTCCTGTCTGGGCACAGCTCCTGCACCCAGGCCCAAACTGACCAGGAAGCACCCCAGAATCCACCTCCCCAGGACTTGCAAAACATTGCTTGGCCTCTCTGGGCCCCTCACCTCCCTCATTCTTAAAATGGGGATAATAGTGTATCCCTCTGGTGGTGGTGTAGGGATTGACTGACAAATCACCCATGTGAAAGTCCCTAGCCCACAGAGGCCCTCAAAAACAGGTAGCGCTCTTTATGCCCCTAAATTCACTGTGGGCACATCTCAGCTCAGACACCTCACAGTGGATGCAGAACAGATGTCCTGGGGGCCCCCTGGCTGGCTCAGTCAGAGAAGCCAGCGACTCTTGATCTCAGGGTCATGAATTCGAACCTCACGTAGGGGGTACAGATGACTTAAATAAACTTTAAAAAAACGAAGAGATGTCCTTGCCAGGCCTCCTGATGGACAGGATTGTGTCTTATGCATCCTTCAAGAGAGAGATTCCAGCTGTCTATTTTTTTTTAAGATTTTATTTATTTATTTGAGAGAGAGAGAATGAGAGAGAGAGAGAACACATGAGAGGGGATAGGGTCAGAGGGCGAAGCAGACTCCCCGCCAAGCAGGGAGCCCGATGAGGGACTCGATCCAGGGACTCCAGGATCATGACCTGAGCCGAAAACAGTCACCCAACCAACTGAGGTACCCAGGCGCCCCGAGATTCCAGCTGTTTAAACAAATGTGTTTCCCCTTCGAGACTGTAAGTACAGTAGAGTACTGTAGTTGAGGCAAGAATTCCACAGTGATAAACAGAGAGCTCCCTCTTGCCTTATGATAGCTAAATATTCCTCCACTGCATGGCTGTCTCATAGTTTATTTAATCAGTCCACTTTTTAAAAAAGATTTTATTTATTTATTTGAGAGAGAGAGAGAGCACAGCGGGGGGAGAGAGAGAAGCAGGCTCCCTGCTGAGCAGGGACCCCCCCCCCCAACACAGGGCTCAATCCCAGGACCTCGGGATCATGACCCCAGCTGAAGGCCGACGCTCAACTGACTGAGACACCCAGGTGCTCCAATCAGTCCACTTTTAATAGACCCTAGGATGTTTACAATCTTCTGCAATTACAAATAATACTGCATTGAATAACTTTATACATACATCATTTCCCAGATGTGGAGTCTGCTTCTCCCTCTCCCTCTGCCACTCCCCCCGGCTTTTACTCGCGTGCTCTCTCTCAAATAAATAAATCAAACCTTTAAAATATGTTTGATTAATAACAGAAATGAATTGTGCATAAAGTTAGCTTTGTTGCTAAAAATCACCTCTCCAGGGGCGCCTGGGTGGCTCAGTTGGTTAAGCGACTGCCTTCGGCTCAGGTCATGATCCTGGAGTCCCGGGATCGAGTCCCGCATCGGGCTCCCCGCTCAGCAGGGAGTCTGCTTCTCCCTCTGACCCTCCCCGCTGTCATGTGCTCTCTCTCTCTCATTCTCTCTCCTTCAAATAAATAAATAAAATCTTTAAAAAAAAAATCACCTCTCCAAACAGAGTTCAAGTTGGGGCAAATAATAAAAAAGGTATAGAAACCATAACAAAAGCTATAGAAATGGTAGAGAAAGGTTAGGGAACCACTAGGTCATGGGCCCCGTTGAAGCACCTGATATAAACCAAGCCTCTGTTCGTGGGCAGCAGACGTGCCTGGCAAAGGACCCCGGTCTGTATCTGGGGCCCAGGCTTCCAGGTCTGGCCCACATTGGGCTCCTCACAACTCCTCTGGCCTCAGTTGCCTCATCTCAATATAGCTATTTGATCCACTTATTGATCACATATTATTGTAAGGGACACATACAATCATGGAAAACGTTTTGAGGACGTTAAAAACTCCGCATGAAGGCAAAAGAGTATTTCCTCCACTGACTGGCATTCGATTCAGTATGTTACACACCAGCAGGTCCTTGAACAGGAGTTCATCGATGGATTAATTGGCCAGTGAATATAAACTGTGGGCAACCTTGAGGAACGACCCCTGCGCGCTCTCACCTCCGGCTCCTCCCAGCTGAACTTCAGGCAAGTGGATGGACCCTGCACCTGCTATGGGTCCGCCATCAGAGCAATAAGTCAGTGTGACCATTAGATGGCGCCAATGACCAGGAGAGCCTTCGGTCTTCCGAAATTGAGCATTTTCCCTACTACGGAGCTGCTTCAGGTTTGTTTGTTTTGTAACTTAAAAATATATATATATATTATAAAGACCATATGCTCACTGTGAAAATATATCAAACGGTATAGGAAATAAAAATGACATCTCCCGTTTCTGGTAAGCTTTGGAGCAGTGTCCTCTCCCTGGTTTGAATGCAATAATAGTGTGTAACCCTGATTAACCCTAACTGGGCAGAAAGCCCTGTTGGGCTCGTTGGACTCACCTCAGAAGTATAACCATAGCAACACAAAGCCCCTGCGTCCACATCTCCCCCACCCACCCCCAGACACACACATGTCCACATTCAACTCCACACTCGCCAGTCCCCTTCATCACTTACTGGCTTCCTACGAAGCCCTCATCCTGGTTGAGGGAATGGCATTAACAGGCTGAGCTGGTTAGACTTCTGGGGTGTCAGCAAGTCAGTAACTGAATCAACAGTTTCAAGAAGCATATTAAAAATCTTACAAACATATTAACATAGTTACCCCCCCCCCACACACACACACATAATATTTTTTCTGGGGTAAAACCATAACTACGTTTGCCTCCTTTATGGAGTGACTTAGTAATAGCAACCATTCCCCGTGCCTCTGAGAACCAAGGGCAAATGGGGACCAAACCCCCAGTTGGTCAAAATGGCCGTCAAAAGTTTCATTCAGGGCGCCTGGGTGGCTCAGTTGGTTAAGCGACTGCCTTCGGCTCAGGTCATGATCCTGGAGTCCCTGGATCGAGTCCCGCATCGGGCTCCCTGCTCGGCAGGGAGTCTGCTTCTCCCTCTGACCCTCCCCCCTCTCATGTGCTCTCTCTCTCATTCTCCCTCTCAAATAAATAAATAAAATCTTTTTAAAAAAAAGTTTCATTCAAACCAATAATACATTATATGTTAATTGAGTTTAAATTTTAAAATGGGGAAAAACTAAAAAGAATAAATACAAAAGGAAAAAACATTTTTCAGATTTATAAAATAAACATTCTAGGTTTCTTTGAAAATAAAGTTATTACTATGTTCAAAAAACAAGGTTCAGACGAGATCGGGTGCGTTCAGGGTGGTATGGCCGTAGACGCCCAAAAAAGACTCAGTTTAGTTCAATTTGATTTGGCTCAAGTTTTTATTTTTATTTTTTTAAAGATGTATTCATTGATTTATTTGAGAGAAAGGGGGGTGGCAAGGGGCACAGAGAAAGAGAGAGAGCGAATCCCGAGACGATTCCCCACTCAGGGCAGAGCTCAACACGGGACTCGATTTCAGGACCCTGAGACCAGGACCTGAGCAGAAATCAAGAGTCGAGGCTTAACCGACCCAGCCACTGAGGCGCCCCTGATTTGGCTCAGGTTTCAAAACGTGGACGTCAGCTTCCTAATTTGCACTCGGAGGATCCCTGAGCGGTCCCCAGACGTGTTCGCTGTGGGTGCACCAGCGCACATACGTCCTGGCATATACACAGAGACCCACCATTGCTGCTGGGGAAAAGCAGCGTGCCCCTTCTGGGAGCAAGGGGAAGATGGCGCACAAGAAGGACACCTTTCCCGGACCTGTGAGTCCAGCGAGGAACCGGGAGAAAAGAGAGCAGGGAGGGGAGGGAGGAAACACTGGCCCCTGTGATCTATCTTTGTGCCTGGCCCTGAAAGCAGCAGAGCCGTTCCCTCCAGGCCAGCCGACCCCTGAAGCTCCTCTTCAGCACACAAAGCCCTTAACCCAGAATTCAAAGCCACTAATGTCCGGGCGCCTGGGAGGCTCAGTCATTAAGCGTCTGCCTTCGGCTCAGATCATGATCCCAGGGTCCTGGGATCGAGCCCCGCATCGGGCTCCCTGCTCGGCCAGGAGCCTGCTTCTCCCTCTCCCACTCCCTGCTTGTGTTGTCTCTGTCTGTCAAATAAATAAAATCTTTAAAACAAAACAAAACCACTAATATCTGAGTCAACAAGTTGGTGTGATCTAGATCAAGTAAAAGTGCAAATATTGACCCCTGGGGCTAGAGCGCAGGAAGTGTCCCCACAGCCTGATAGGGTGGAGAGCACAGAGGCTGGGGTCCGCTTTGTCATTCATTCCTCCAGCACACTTCTTCTGTTATGTATCCCCCGAGGAGGGAGCTGGGAAAACAGGAGAAAGTCCTGCCCTCCCGACCTCACTTTCTGTGCACAGCGGCTGCTATTATGGTCCTAAAGCGGCCAGACTCAGGCCTAGCACCTCGTGTCCCTGTCTCAGTTATTCCTCCCGTCAAGCCCACGGCGTGGGCGTGGGCGTGGGGGGGTAGTCCCCCTGTCACAGTAGAGAAACTGAGGCTGGAATGTGCATCTGACGCTCAGGTGCAAGCTTCTATACATCCTCCACGTGGAGACGCAGGGTCCTCCAGGTGCTAGAACGGGACATCTTTGTGCCAGAGCTCCAAGAATGCGACTGTCCCCTACACGGATTTCTCTGCGGGAAAAGACTAATTGCCAGGCAGCGACATGGCAGCTGCCCAGTTCCAAAACGTTCAGCAGCGCCTTTTCCCAGCGTCAGGCAGTCCCGTGGAGCCCAGCGGGCCCTGGGTAGGTGAGTGCTGCCCGGTGAGTGCGCGGCGTCCAGGTCGGACCGCGGCCGGGAGACGCGCGGCGACCTGGATCGGACCCCGCGCGGCTCTCACCTGCCGATCCCTCCGCCTCTTCCCCGCCCCCAGTGGCTCGGCAACCAATTCTCGGCGGCGGGGTCGTGACGTCACCGTTGCCGGGCAACCCGGGGCGCGCTCGGGCCTCCGCCCGCGGCTCCCACCGCCTCTTCCCCGCCCCCAGCGGCTCGGCAACCAATTCTCGGCGGCGGGGTCGTGACGTCACCGTCGCCGGGCAACCCGGGGCGCGCTCGGGCCTCCGCCCGCGGATCCTGCCACCGTGTGGGCGAACAGCAAAGCGCCAGGGGGACGGAAAGGAGGCGAACTAGCCCGGGGGAGAAAGATGGGGGAAGGAATTATATTCTTGCAGGATCGTACAGCTCGGAAAAGGCCATGGGGTCACCTGGCCTAACCTCCTCGGCGTCGGCGTGACGCTCCAGCAGTGGGAAGAACGGGAAGCGCGCCCGGTCCGGGGGGTCCGCTTGGACGGCTCCAACAGAAGCGTCCTCTGTGTGCTGAACTGAAATCGGCCTCCCAGGGCCTGCACCTGACCCTTCTACGCCGCCGGGACCATACAAAACCGCTCCATGCCTCTTCCGCGGAACAACCCATCTCGCCCAAGTGCCTGATTCACCTGATTTTTTTTTTTTAAGATTTTATTTATTTATTTGCGAGAGAGAGAATGAGAGACAGAGAGCGTGAGAGGGAGGAGGGTCAGAGGGGGAAGCAGACTCCCCGCCGAGCAGGGAGCCCGATGCGGGACTCGATCCCGGGACTCCAGGATCGTGACCTGAGCCGAAGGCAGTGGCTTAACCGACTGAGCCACCCAGGCGCCCCGACTCACCTGATTTATAACAAGCTGGATGCTTTTCTTTATAAAAGAGGAAAATACGGTTGGATTTCAGAATAATAACAGGGAAGACACAAAAGTGGGGGAAATGTTGATAGATAAAATGTAAACCTTTGGCAGAACATTGTTGTTCGTATTCTTCTGCCCTGTGGGTCACTTGCGTAAACACACCAGTGTCTACAAAGGCCTGTGGCAACACGCACGCTCACAGCTACCAGCGCTCGCTCGCTCGTCACCTGCGCCAGGTTGATCCAGACTGTGTTCTCGGTCCTCCCGCCCACCTGGAAACACCTGGCTAAATGGATATAAGTCAGACCCTTTACAGTCCATCAGTCACTGAGCCTCCAGGACTCTCCAGACCAACTTAAACACAAATGCATGGAAATAGAGCCACAGAAGTGGAAAAGGAAATGTCACATTCCTCTTGCTATTTACACCACTAGAGGCAGTCCCAGAAGAAAAAATCGGTGTGGGTGAGCATTAACACAGCACAGAGTGCTCATTGTGTGGGATCACAGCTCACAGGGAGTCACACCCGTAATTCTCGGAATCGCCCTCCTACACTGGAACAAAGGATACACCTTGGTGCAGGGCAATTCATCAGTGCTTATTAAAATGACAAGTGCACATGCTTCTTGAACTAGCAACTCCACTCATGTGGAAGGCAGTGAACCTCGTGGGCAAGCAGCCAGGACACTCACACTGCCCCATGCTTTGGAGGAGGAGGGGCCATGCACTGGCTTCTCACGCTCTGTGTCATCACCTTGAAATTCTTAGCCATCTCTTCTTTCTTTTCTTTTCTTTTTTTTTAAGATTTTATTTATTTATTTGAGAGAGAGTGAGAGACAGAGAGTGCGAGAGGGAAGAGGGTCAGAGGGAGAAGCAGACTCCCTGCCGAGCAGGGAGCCCAATGCGGGACTCGATCCCGGGACTCCAGGATCATGACCTGAGCCGAAGGCAGTCGCTTAACCAACTGAGCCACCCAGGCGCCCGCCATCTCTTCTTTCAATGTGTGTTTTGTAAGTGAAGTCCAAAGAGATTGCACCAGGAGCTTGGAGCCCATGCTCAAGCTTGGTCTTGCTGTTCATGCCTCCCAGCATCTGCAGGACTGGTTTTCAGCTGCCTCCCACACCCCCCCAAGGAGACACCGCCACCCTCTGTACAGTGTTTTCCCAGGAGGGACCAGGGCAAAGGGGAAAGGAAGGGTCAGGTATGCACACCTGTCTAGACAAGCCTGGCTCAGGGCCTCAAGTATCTGTGTCCCTGAAGGAATGTGACATTAAATAGCAAAAGCAAAAACGTGACACCAAGACAGATCAAGAGTGAACACACAAGAAAGGAAAGGCTTCTTTCTTGCTATTTGGACAAAGGGACTCATAGTTTCACTTGGTACAGGGCCCCTCACTTTATGTAGCTGGCCCTAGCAGACCAATATTCATTAGCAAATTATATGTAAGAGCATTTCATTATATGAAAATGATGGCCTGATATTCTGTGACTTGTGCCCTTTGGTGACATATAACTAGAATATAGCTCTTTGGCTCAGGTCATGATTTCAGGGTCCTGGTATCGAGCCCTGCAGGGGCAAGTGGGGTGGGCTCCCTGCTCAGTGAGGGTTCCGCTTCTCTCTCTCTCTCCCTCCACTCCTGCCCCCCACCCCGCTTCTGCTTTTTCTCTCTCTCTCTCTCTCAAATAAATAAAATCTTTTTTTAAAAAACATATCTAGCGGGGCGCCTGGGTGGCTCAGTTGGTTAAGTTGACTACCTTCGGCTCAGGTCATGATCCTGGAGTCCCAGGATCAAGTCCCGCATCGGGCTCCCTGCTCGGCAGGGAGTCTGCTTCTCCCTCTGACCCTCCTCCCTCTCATCCTCTCTGTCTCTCATTCTCTCTCTCTCAAATAAATAAATAAAATCTTTAAAAAAAAAAAACAAAAAACAAAAAACGTATCTAGCTGTAATGTAATAGGAATATAATTTACAGGAAGGCAAAAACCTATCTGTGTTCCTGAAACTTTTATTATCCGCACCTAATACAAAGCTTAACACATAAGATTTTCTATGAAATATTGATTAATTTAAATTAATTAAATACATTTTTATTTAAGCCAGTAAAATAGACACTTAAAAAATTGAAACAACCTAAATGTTCTTGGAAACTAGTTAAGTAAGTTTGATACATTCATGCAATAAAATACTGTGTAGCTGTATAAAATAATGGGTATGTTCTTTAGGTACTAGTATGGAAAGGTCTCTAAGATAAATTATTATCACTTATGGGGCACCTGGTGGCTCAGTGGGTAGAGCATGCTACTCTTGATCTTGGAGTTGTGAATTTGAGCCCCATGTTGAGTGTAGGGTTTACTTTTTAAAAAAATTACCATTTATGTTTTTAAAAATGCAAGATGAGGGGAGTGATTTCTCCTGGAGTCTCCTTCAGTGGCACATATGTGGAAGGATTCAGAGAAATATGTTGGCTCCGGGTGGCTGGGAGGGAGGTTTTCAAGGAACATTATTTTATACCTTTTAGATTTTGAAACAAAAGCATATGAATGACGAAATAAACAAGAATTAAGTTGGGGGGGCTGGGTGGCTCAGTCGTTAAGCATCTGCCTTCGGCTCAAGTCATGGTCCCAGGGTCCTGGGATGGAGCCCCGCATCGGGCTCCCTGCTCGGCGGGGAGCCTACTTCTCCCTCTCCCACTCCCCCAGCTTGTGTTCCCTCCCTGGCTATCTTTCTCTCCGTCAAATAAATAAATAAAATCTTTTTTAAAAAAAAGAATTAATTTTTGGAAGCGCAAGAGAGCTAAATTATGTGTTCCTGTGGAATGACGCCTTGTTAAGCGAACACAAGAAGCAGAACAGTGGGTCTGTCGTCCTTTGTGTAAGACACGCATTGAACACCGTGTCTGGGAGAGCTACACAGCACTCTCACTGCATTACTACCTGAGTAAGCTACCTCTTCCGGAGGGCTTCCACCGTCGTTGTGTACGGTATGCCGTTCTGCCAGCATGACCGTGTCCCCAGGCTGCGATCAAACATGGTGAGAAGAGCAGATAAAGTGGAACTCACTGAGGAGAGAAATACACACAAGAACAACCCAAGGATGCCGGTGAAATCACAGAACATATGCTGCACAAAATCAGTTAAAGTAACATTTAAGCACTAAGGGAAATGCCCAGCTCTGACCAACGCAGGGCAGCTTCACCACATCTACTCCTGTACCTCATCTCCATGCCCAGCAAAAACCTGACACTCCTATACCCAGAGTTTTGTAAATGGTGACACTACCAGATTCTTTTTCCTGGCGGCCCCCTCCTCTTGTTCACATCACCTTTGCACAGAGATCCCGTCGTCCTTGGGACAGCTCCCCCAGCTCCAGGGTCCACCCGCTTTCCAGAGACCTGAGGCAGAAGAGGACCTGAAGCTGAGTCCGAGGAGGGGGCTACACTGATCAAGCGCCAGTTTGGGGAGAGAAAACCTGGCTCAGATTCCACCCTGCCACTCCGTGGTGGTGTGACCTGGAGCACGTTACTTAACTCTTGTGCTTCAGTTTCCTCATCTGTAAAATAAGAATGGTAATAGTTTAACATTTGTTTTATTATTGTAAGGATTAAATGAATTAATACAAGCAAATCGCTTAGGACAGCACCATAGGGAAGCATTTAGTAAGGTGTTTCTTTGGTGTTTGTTCGTTAGTTTTCAGAGACGCTGCGCTTTCTCCAAAATGGCTTTGATTGGCTAACTTTTTTTAAGATTTTATTTATTTATTCAGCAGAGAGAGAGAGCACACAAGCAGGGGGAGCAGCAGAGGGAGAGGGAGAAGCAGGCTCTCTGCTGAGCAGGGAGCCCGATGCTGGACTCGATCCCAGGACCCTGGGATCATGACCTGAGCCGAAGGCATCCACTTAACCGACTGAGCCTCCCAGGTGCCCCTGATTGGCGAGCTGTTGACCATCTGCTCTCCCAGCGCTGCACTCCACCTGATCTCCCATCCAGCTTTGACAGCCACACGGTGCTGGACAATTTCAAGCCCCGCCCAGGGAAGTATCTTGTGCATAACTCTCCCCCCTGCATGTGCATCATGGAGGAAGAACATCGCAGGATATTTCAGGTTCTGGAAGGAAAGACTCCCCCCTGGGGAGACAGTCAGGCAAGCACAGAGCCTGCCCCTCCCACCTGATTGACCCCTGCCGACCTTGACGTTCACCCTCACAGCTCCAGGCCAGCCTGCATGTGCCCAACTCCAGCTGCCTTGCAGGAAGGAGGAACAAGACACTCCAGGCTCAGCTGACCAGTCTGTTCTCCCAGCTCCTTGGGCTCATCTCGGATAAAAACAGAAATTGTACACCCCAGTCGAGGTCCTAGCCCTTCAACAGTGCTGCCCAATATAATTTTCTGTGATGATGAAAATGGTTTACATCCGTGCCGTCCTGTGTGTTACCACTAGCTGCATGTGCTGCCGAGCACTTGAAACATGGCTGGTGAATCAAGGAACTGAACTTTAAATCTTACTTAATTTTAACTTGAATGACCACTGTGGCTAGTGACCACTGTGTTGGACAACATGGCTTTAAACTCTCCTTCCTGACCCTTTTTTTTTATTTGTGAGACAGCCTTGCTTGAAGATTGGCAGATATGTTTTTCAAATTTGGTGATCGATGTGAAAATGTTGGGGTTCAAGAGCAAACAGCCAAGAAGGAATTCTTGAGATGTCTTTGATGCAAAAAGGTGGTTTTATTAAAGCACAGGGACAGGACCCGTGGGCAGAAAGAGCCGCGCTGGGATCATGAGAAGGGGCCCATTGTATACTTTCAAGTTGGGAGGGGGTTAGGGGGGAGTGTAAGTCTCTAAGGAATTTGGGAGCAAGGTTTCCAGGACCTTGAGGGGGCTAGCTGTTGTTGGGAAAAAGTCATTTATTACCGTCTAATAAAACCTTAGTCATGAGACCCTTCAGATATATATCAGGGGGTCATGTGCTTGGGGGATGATTGCCAACACGTATCTTGGGGGGGTTAGAGATAAAGGAAGTTTCCAAAGGAATTTTTATATGTTAGAGTAGACCTACAGAATCCTGGGGGTCGGGATGATGTTAAGTTATGGTTGGCCTTTTGCCCTCATCAGGGTATTAACATTGAGGCAGCTGAGCTCCCAGAGGAAGGTCACTCTGCCTGTTTCAAGGACTGGTCAGTGGGCTACAGGTATAAAGAAAGTTTAATTTTTTTTCCCTTTGCCTTTGTTCTCCCCATCAGTGATGCTACTGGTCTTACTCTTCAGGGATCCGCTGAGTCTGAGGGCAGGGAAGAGGTCCTATTTCCATTCCAGGTCTCACTTCTCCCTGTGACAGTGAGGAAGTCAGATCCTGACGCCAAGGCTGGGAGAAGCGCCCTGATGGCCATGCTGCCCACCGGCCACCGACCTCCATGAACCCCCCTCCTCCGTGTTGGCCTCTCTGAGCACAAGCAGTGCTTAGCTCCCGCCTTTCCCAAGCGTATTCTCTGGGAACAGGAAGCTGACGACGCCCAAGCGATCCAGCACACGTCTGAACATAAGGAAGGGAGTTTGGCCGTGCATCGGAGAGGGAAGTTAGAGGTCAGGGAGAATGCCTGCCTTCCCTTTTCTAAAACCCACAGTAATTCCTCCCCCTTGGTGGACAGCAGGAAGAGAGGGGTCGAAGGAACCTCACAGACCACACGACAGCCTTTCCCAAGGCCCAGGCAGTGCTCACCCCCAAAAGCCCCAGGAATGCTGGGCTGCCCGGAGCGGCTGTGGGGGGCAGTACCAGGCAGCCTCCGCTCCGCAGCTTTGAGGGGGTGGGGACGGCAAACCCTGGTCATCCCCTGGGTCAGTAGCCCTTTTGTGTAAGTGCCTGGCAGGGATGACCCGGCCCTTCCTGGGAGCACAGCTGCAGCACAGCTCGCAGGAGGCTGCCCTCCCAGATCCTCCCCTCAGGCTTTGTCAGAGGTAGGGGACATGCACCCCGAGGGCCTCCGCTCGGCCTGACCCTGCTGCAGGGCCGCTCTGTCCCCAGTTCCAGTGGAGATGGCTAGTTTATTGAGGTCCTCTTTGCCCAGCTGCCTTCCCTCCCTCCTCCTCCTCCTCCAGCTGTCTTGCAGCTCTGCAGGTAAGATTTATCTCTATTTCTGCCCTGGGGAGACCCTGACGACAGAAAGGCCAGTTTCCCTGGGTTCACCTCCTTCAATTCATCCTCAGCTTGTCTTGCATGTTATCTGTCCAAAACATGGGTGTGCTCAAAGGGCTCCCCTCCTCAGAACAGGGTGTGAACAAGGACAAAAGCAAACCCACCAGGGGAAAGTAGGGAGCAGCTTGGTTAGGTTCAGACAGGGGGCCCCCATCCCAAGAATTAAACTGCAAGATGCCAGACCACATCCCACGATGGGACCTAAAGGCTGGGCTGCAGAGTCAGAGATGGATACAGAAGGCAGAAGGGTGAGCAGCCCTGCTGAGTGACCACATGCTAGAACATTCCTCCCATCCAGGGCACTCGCAGCACCTCTACAACTGGGGGTCTCTCTTCTCCCGTTCCAGAACGCCATGTAAAATCAGTGTCTTCTTCCTTCACTGTTAGGAAGCAGCCCTTCCCGGGACATGCTTGTGTGTCAAGGTCCTGTTACTCTCGGTTTCTTTTCTTTGGTGTCTTGGACAGGACAGTTCAGAGTAATAGGACCAGGCCAACCCATCCGGGCGCTGGTGGGGGATGAAGCAGAGCTGCCGTGTCACATCTATCCCGGGAAGAACGCCACAGGCATGGAGGTGGGCTGGTACCGGCCCCCCTTCTCCAGGGTGGTCCATCTCTACCGAAATGGCAAGGACCAAGATGCAGAGCAGGCACCCGAATATCGGGGGCGGACCGAGCTGCTGAAAGAAACCATGGGCGAGGGGAAGGTGACCCTCAGGATCCGGAATGTGAGGTTCGCAGATGAAGGAGGTTTCACCTGCTTCTTCCGGGATCATTCCTACCAGGAGGAGGCGGCAATGGAACTGAGAGTGGAAGGTGAGTATCTGCGGGGGGAAGACCTCCCTCTGAGACTTTCATCACTCTCTCCTCGGAGATGCGACCCTACAGCCCAAACATCCCACTCCTGTGTCTGGCTGTCCGGGTGGGGAAGAAGCTGGATCAAAGCCAATGCCAGGAGCAGGGAAATGATGGAATCTGCACTGTTACCCGGACCCTGATAGGTTGTCTTAGGGCTGTGCCCCACGGCTGGGGGGCACTGTGTGAGGGGCTGTTGGATGTAGGGAACAAGCATGGGACTGCATGTTCCTGGATGCAGGTGTACATGCAGAGACACTGCAGTAAAATATGAAAGGATCCCATAAGACAGTTAAGTGACTGTGGTTCACTTTGGGGGAGGAGGGACAGGAGGGAGGATGGAGTGTGATCCAGCCAGAGGAGACACCAGAATTATAGGGCCATGTGTATGAGTTAATAGAAAAGAGCTGAAAATAAGTACATCTTTGAGTACATATAGAGAAAGCATAAACAAAAAAATTTTTTTAATAAAATAAAAACCAAAGTAAAAAAGCTGAGAAATAGAAGCAGCACAACCCAAAATAATCCATTTCTGATTGTTTTTTGCCACTAGAAGGGGATGTGAATAACCTGAAGGTTAATTCCAGTGTCAACGTGGACTTTCTTCCTTCCATGTTTGGCTTTGGAATGTCCCCTGGTTTGTCATAAACAAAGGCACGATTCCTAAGGAATGACCAAAATGATCAAAATGACCAAATCCCACTACAGTGGATACCTCAGTGGATGTATTTGTGGTGTTTTATTAGACAAGGAACATCACTGAAAAATGCATTCCTGGCAAACGTGGTCCAAGTAAATACACAAATGGAGCAAATGTGTGAAAGAAAGACGCCACCTTCCGAATTCCCTCTTTTGGTGCCTTTTGTATGATGGGGAT
Organism: Neomonachus schauinslandi; assembly: GCF_002201575.2. NCBI lineage: Eukaryota > Metazoa > Chordata > Mammalia > Carnivora > Phocidae > Neomonachus > Neomonachus schauinslandi. The sequence continues at coordinate 145,860,353 of NC_058410.1, read as the reverse complement.
TTTGGCATTTGGTTTTTGGTCCTCTCACAGGCTGGTTAAGATGTGCACAGGGTGGGAGAGGGAGCCTTACTGTTCCCTGCTATCGACTGAAGAACAGTGTCTCAAGGTCCTTTCCCTCCTCCGCACCTGCTCATCGGACAATCCATCGCTTCTGTGTGTCGCGGCCAGAAGATGGCATTGTGTGCGCAATAACAAAGCCCTGTTTCTGGAGGAGGGTGTCCGGGATGTGAAAATGGCTTTGTGTGCCGCAGACTGTTGTGCACACAGCTGGTCCTACTGGGGGTTGTACCTGCAGGGACGTGTGCTCCTGAGGACCACCGTGTGCAGCTTTTCCTCCTTCCTGTGCTGTGTCAGCCTCCCCCCAGCACAGCCCCCACCCCCAAAGACAAGAAGAAAGGGAGGGAGGAAGGAGGGAAGAGAGAAAGAGAGAGAGAGAGGGAGGGAGGGAGGGAGGAAGGAAGAGAAAGAAGAAAGAAAGGAAAGAAAGAAAGAGAAAGAAAGAAAGAAAAAAGAAAGGAAGGAAGGAAGGAAGAAAGAAAGAAGAAAGAAAGAAAAGAAAGAGAAAGAGAAAGGAAGAAAGAAAGGAAGGAAGGAAGGAAGGAAGGAAGGAAGAAACTGCCTCAGGGGACGACGTTTTTCTTTGGGTAGATTTTCAACATTCCTACCCCCTTCCTCCCATCTCAGAGTCTGCATGCCTGAGAGTCTAAAAAAAGAGTGTTTTACAAGTAAACAGGGACCACCCGCCTCGCAGGGGAGCAGGAATCTGAGCCGAATCGAGGACTGAAATGCAGTGACTGTGTTATAGCAGATAAATACCTCCCCTTCTTCTCTGAAGAGTCTTTTATCTTTCTTTCCAACTTTATTTTTTTCTTGCATTTTTGTGATTTTACTACCTGGTGTCTCTAATCCTTTCTTTAAACACTTCATTATGAAACTTAAAAGCATCACAGAAGCAGAGAGACTATTACAATGAGCCTCCAGGGACCCACCACCTTTCTGCAGCAATCACCCAGGCAGACGGACAAACGACAGACAGACAGCCTGCTTCACCTGACCCGTCACCTGACCCGCTCATCTCCACCCTCCCCCACTGAATTACTGGGGCAAATCCTAGGCCCTATTATCATTCCCTTGCTAAATGCGCAAGAATGTGTCACTCAGGGGCACCTGGCTGGCTCAGTCCGTGGAGGACGAGACTGTTGATGTCAAGGTCAGGGACTCTTGATCTCAAGGTCATGACTTCCAGCCCCACATTGGGGGTCGAATTTACTTGGAAAACAAAAAAGAATGTATTGCTCACATGCAAGAACTCTTTTAAAAAAAAACAAACATAACCACAATACTGTTATCCTATCTTTTCTAAAATTAACAAAAATGCCTTAAGGTCCTCAATATCCACTCTGTGTTCAAATTCCCCTGATTGTTTCACGAATATATTTTTACAGTTGTTTGGTCTGAGTCTAATCTACACAAGATCCACACCTTGGTGTTTGCCCTGTGGAGTTTCCCATGGCCTAGAGTTTGCTGATTTCATTCCCATTCTGTTCAGCATGGTGCTCCATACTTGTATTTCTTGTAAACGGAGAAAGAAGTATACAATCAGATTCAGGTTTAATTTATTTTTCCAAGCATTCATAGGTGATGCTGTATACTCCTTTCCATCAGAAGGCCCCTAATGGCTCCTTCTTTTCTGTTTTTTATGATCCTAGTACTTTGTGAAGGTATAAAAGTGTGCAAAGAATGGAAGTCTATACCTGCTAAATCACATTGCTGCAGGGAACTTTTTTTTTTTAAGATTTTATTTATTTATTTGTCAGAGAGAGAGCGCACAGGCAGAGGGAGAAGCAAGCTCCCTACTGAGCAGGGAGCCCGACGCGGGACTCAATCCTCGGGCCCTGGGATCATGACCTGAGCGGAAGGCAGACGCTTCACCGACTGAGCCCCCCAGGCATCCCAACTGCAGGGAACTTCTGATAAGAACTTGGGAAGTAGAGGGCGCCTGGGTGGCTCAGATGGTTAAGCGTCTGCCTTTGGCTCAGGTCATGATCCCAGGGTCCTGGGATCGAGTCCCACATTGGGCTCCCGGCTCAGCGGGGAGCCTGCTTCTCCCTCTGACCCTCTCCCCTCTCATGCTGTTTCTCTCTCGCTCGCTCTCTAAAAAATAAATAAGTAAAATCTTAAAAAAAAAAAAGAGAGAACTTGGAAAGTAGAATCGGCTACATTTTATTCTGGGGAACATAACAGACAGGAGCCTTAATCTGCAGCTTGAAGGATTTTTGTTTATACCTAATAAACCCTCCCAGACCAGTTGCTTGCTGTCAGTTAGTCCCTGCCTTTGATGGCCGTGTCTTTCTCTAACCCCCGAAAGGAGAGAACAAGGGCTGAGCCCAGCAGGCTCACTGAGGTTAGTCAGGAAGAGCTCTTGGGCGCTAACGAACAAGATTCTAGAATGGCAAGTTCTAGGTGGGAGCCAGAGCCGAAGGCCACCCCCCATCAGTGGTCCCACTCCACATCCCCTCAGTCATCAAACCCTACGTATCCCACTGTCTCAGAACCTCCACAAGAGGGGTTCTTAACTGGACTGGTGAAGTCGACGGACCCCTCTGCTCTCTCTCTTTTTTTAAGTAAATTCTGTGCCCAGTGTGGGGCTCGAACTCACAACCCCAAGATCAAGAGTCGCATGCTCTACTGACGGAGCCAGCCAGGCCTCCCCCGTCCTTTTTTTTTTTACCCTTCCCAGATGGATGTTTTAAATGCATTAAATAAAACACATTTGTACTGAAACACAGCTATCAAAATGTTGCGACAACAAGATATGGAGTGGCCCTGATACTTAGTGACAAACGTAAGTGATATTTTGAGGTTTTTCTGACAACTCTAACGCGATACGAAAATATCTGTGGTTTTACTGATGACAAAGTCACGGTTCTGTTCATGGTATTGTGGTGCGTTGCCCACAGACATGCTAATGAAAAGAAATGCTAAATTTCAGTTCAAAGATTACTAAAAATAACTGCATGGTTTTCCCCTCTAACTCCACAGATCCTGCCTCCCTAACCCCATCCCGTCCTCGTTCAGGCTCGGGCGGTGTTGTACTCTCCTCGCGACTGTGGGCTCCGCACTGGCCTCCCTCGTCCAGTCTTGTCATCCTCCCCGTGGAGCCCTTCCCCATGCCCCGTGAGCACCAGGTCTCTTGGCTGGTTCCCAAGCTCTGTGGGACGGGCCTCGTATGGAACCTGGAAAACCACGAGCCCTTCCCGGAAACAGACCCACTTTTCCTTCAAGCTCTGTGTCCTCTCTTCCAATCGGTGCAGCCCCAGGCTCCGTGCGGGGCCTGGGGCTGCAGCACCACTCTGCCTTTCAGACCCCTTCTACTGGATCAGCCCCGGAGTGCTGGTTCTCATCGCGGTCCTCCCCGTGCTGCTCCTGCAGATCACCGTGGGCCTCGTCTACCTCTGCCTGCAGCACAGACTGAGAGGTACAGACTGCTGGGCCCCTTCCCTGAAATACCCTGGCCTCTTGGAGCTTGTTGCCTAATGTTTAGTTTTGAGTGACTTCTGGGTTCAAAACTGCAGAATGACAATCTGACGTCTCACCGAATGCTTTCATTTCTGTAACGGGTGCTTGCATTTCCCTGTGAGGTAGGGCCGACCTCCAACAGCCCCATTTTACAGCGGAGGCGCCCGAGGCCTGGGGTGGTTCAGTAGTTAGGTGGGTGACACACCTGTCCTTGGCAGGGCGCGGGCCTGCCCCCCGCGGTCTCTGGACCACACCTGGCAGCTTCATGCGGAGGGAACGTGAGCCTCCGAGTCGGACAGGTCAACGCCTACTGGAGGTTTAAATAACGACCCTGAGCAAAAGTCCCCACCGCATCGTCAGCATTCAAAACTTGTTTGCTCCTTGTTTTCCGCTCAACACGGATGACCCGGCCTCAGCTATCAGTGAAGCTCCTCTTCTGTGCCCAGAGCGTCCACCCTGCGCCTTCTCCCTGAGCCAAAGCTCACGGGCCCTGGGATTCTTCTCCCCCCGCCGGGTCGTGAGAGCATAAAGCTGCAGGGAGGGCTGGGGTGTGCGAGGGCGTAAGGGTGGGCCCTCTCTCTCCCCTTGAACTCGTCCCGGGTACTCGGTGCCCTTCTCCCCCCACGTGAAAAAGGCTGTCAGTTCCCACGGCTGAGCAGAAGGGACCTGTGATGGTGTCTGGCCGCTCGGGTTTGAATCCAGCGCGGGGCTGATGGACCTTGTCTTGCGGGGGGACCTGCCTCCCTCCTGTCTGGGAAGGAATATTGTGATGCAGCGTCTACTTGGGAGCCTGTCTCCTTCCGCATTTGGACGTTAGTGGCTTTAGATTTACCAAGTGACAGCCCAGCGGGGGGCGGGGGGGGGGTCGATGATGCAAACCTGCGAGCCCAAGGCGAAGAGCCGGCGCGGGAGGTGAGGACACCTGAGGCTGATTTGGGCCATTGCTGTCCCCCCACTGGACTCGTGTTTCATGCTGACAGCAGCCAGGGAGAGAGCTCCGAACCCGGGCTCTCCCATCCACCCCCTGCGGGCAGTCCTGGGCTGCAGAGAAGCCGCCTGCACGGAGGCCCCGGCACCGGGTGTGGGAGGGGCCCTGTCTCATGCCAGGGCTAGAACTAACAGTGTTGCCTTTTTCTGTTTTAGGAAAACTTCGAGCAGAGATAGGTGAGTTTTCATCACCCTCCCTCTGGTCCTTTGGCATCAGTGCCGTGGTCATTTTCTCTGACCATCTCTGCCTCTGTCCCCATACCCTGTGCTTGCTTCAGACAGGACCTCACTAGTATTTCAGACCCCGGCAGCCACGCATGGATTGTAGCGAGACTCCTTCCTCTGCCACCAGCCGGGGTAGAGTTCAGCAGTTCCCTTTCCTCCGCGGGGTCACTCACTAGAAAGTTTTTTAAGTGATTCAATCACAGAGGCTCCGAGGGGAAGGGAAAACCTCCGAATGCCCCACTGAGTCCCTTCCTGTGTGTTCCCTTTCAGAGAACCTGCACCGGACGTTTGGTAAGTGCCAGGACCTGGTCCTCCCTGGTCAGCGTGGTGTCAGTGGGACCCGGTCACCAGGGAAATAGAACCCTTGCTCGGGGCTGGCCTCCTGCCTCTTCCTTTCCCTTGAAGTCACGGGTGAGATGATGATGGCAAGCACCCTGTGCCACTCCTCCGTGCCGGGCACTGCACCAGCAGCCCCGAGGGCTAACTCCTGCTCTATCAAGTGCAAGGTTTCTCTGCGCAGACGTTAACGGAGGGGAAGTACACAGAACATCCCATGCATGCCTGGTGTCTAGTTGACGTGAAATGAATTGGCTGGAGAACTAAGTACTTACGCATCAGGAGCACAGAACAAGTGACTCTACAGGATTGATTAGGGAAGGCTTCCTGGAGGAGACACCAAGCCCCTTTACAATGTTGGCCCTTCAAGACCACAGTCCCTGTCGTTTTTGCTCACTGCAGATTCCCCAGTGCCTAAGGACCGTGCCTGCAACAGAGGGGCACCCACATCCTTGTTGGATGGATGTTGCAGAAAGTATAAGATGCCTTAAGGCAGAGCACAGATGGTCCCTGCTCTGAGTAGCCTTCCCGAACGAGGAGCACTCCATCCGAGTGTTTAGGACATCACATCAGCATGCAGACCACGCACACAGTCTCTGCAACCCAAGAAGGGAGGAACACGATCTTTGTTTTGTAGGATTCAAGTAGCAAAGGTCTTACGTCTTTCTGTACCATGAGTCTCCTTGGCATTCTGGTGAAGCCTAATGGACCCTTTCCCAGAATAAGGTTTTTAAACAGTCACAGAAAACGTAACAGGTACGATTGCAGAGAAAACCATTGAATTGAAATACAGGTATCAAAATATAAACCCATTTGTAATATAGTAACAACTGTTTCTTTAAATAACAAAAACACACTAACAATGTAGCAGCAGGTGCAATAACTTTGTCAAACTATTGACAAGCATTTCGAGATTTCAGCAATAACTCCAGTGGGAATGAAAGTATCTGTGGTTTCTTTGGTGATAAAGTCACAGGCACTGCTGACGACTGGTTTGGGGCCTCCATTTTTAATGGAAGAAATGCTAAATTCAGTTAAAGGTTGGTGAAAATAAGGATGCAGGGCCTTTCTCATCTGAGTTCACCAGCTCCCTGAACTCTGCACAGAGCCTGGTGTTCTTGGACCGCAGGACACGGAGAAGGGCGGGAGGGGTGGGGGACCCCGGCTAATCCTCTCTGCTCTGTGGCCACGGCTCAGACCCCCACTTCCTGAGGGTGCCCTGCTGGAAGATAACCCTGTTTGTGCTGGTTCCGGTGCTCGGACCCCTGCTCGCCTTGGTCATCTGCTATGAGTGGCTGCATGGAAGGCTCGCAGGTGCAGTGGGGGCGGCAGGCAGGGCCCGTCGGTGGGGGGGCCGAGATCCAGAGCGCCCAGTCAGCCTTCCTCTTCCGCCCCCAAGGCCAACTCCGGGTCCTCGGAGAATCCAGGAGGGGAACCGCTGGCTGAGCCCCCTGGGGCTGGGGCCGCCCTGGGGCCGGGAAGGTGGGGGTGCGTGGGGAGGGGACCAGTCATCTTCCACCAGTCACGGCTTGCTTTCTTCTTTCCAGGGCAATTTCTTGAAGAGCTAAGTAAGTTTTCTTCTCCCTAGGAAGGCGGG
>NC_058410.1:145825916-145853589 GCF_002201575.2 Neomonachus schauinslandi | reverse complement strand
CCAGAAGCCCTGGGGGGCAGGGGCAGGGGCGGGGGTCGGCTCTCCAGCTGGAGAGAGCCTGGCTCAGGAGGCGCAAAGCACTCCAACGTGCTCTGCTGGTGTCCCTTCCCAACGCTCCGGCAGCCGCCCTGGGCCTCACCTCCAACACCAGCCGCTGAGGCAGGTGCAGCAGAGGCAAGGACCCCCGGGGGGCTTTCCTCTCCATGGACTAATAGCTTGGCACTGACAGATTTTTCAGGTGATTTTCTCCTCCTTCTAGGAAACCCCTTCTGAGTGATGCTGCATCTTGGCAAGGATGGAGGACGGCCTGGTTGGTCCAAGCACTGACCCTCAGGGTGGGGCGTCCCCCTCACTGGCCTCCTCACCACCAGGACATCCAACCTGCACTTCCAGGAATGCTCTGAATCCCAAATGGGACTGAGTCCTCTTCCATCATCCACCCTCCCTCTTCCCCGTTCGGCTACCCACATCTGTCCTCTCTCCTCACTCCATCTGGAAGCCGCCTCTGGCCGTGGCCAGGCAGGTGTCCCCTCTCTGACAGCTCCTGTGCTGGAGAGTGACCGGCAGCCTCCCTGCTGCGAATGCGTTCCGTCCTGGGGGGCAGAGCGGAGAGGCGGGGAGCGTTGACGGGAAGGAGCAGGGGGAGTGCGAAGCCTTGGAGCTGAGTGAGCTGCAGCTGAGGCCACGGGCTGGAGCGCCATCTGGCCCTGCAGCGCCATCTGGCCCTGCGGAGCGACAAGGGCAGTGGGGCGTGCGTCACACCGGCCTCGACCTCCACCCCTGCACAGATGGGTCCCCCAGGCCCCTTCCCTCCTCTCGTACTTCCTCTCCCGTGTTATCCCCTATCAGAGCACTGATTTCTTCAACAACTACTACTTGATGGTCTACCAGACACAAAGAAACAAGGCAGGTGCTAATTAATAACAATACGAGTTTCGTGTGCCACTTCTCTTGCCTGTCCTTCCGGCATTTCCCTCATCGCCCCTCCCCTCTCTTCCCTGAGCCTGCAGGTCCATCCGGTGCCCCCCGAGCCTGCAGGCCAGACTGTAGGAAAAGCAACCAACAGAAGACCTCAGTCAGAAAGGCCACTTCTTCATGTACTGTGGCCTCATTGGCTCTCCCCCCTCCGGTGCCTTCTCCCCGCCCTCCCTGCCCTCTCCTGGGAGCCTGGATCCTGGGGCAGATCCATGTCCTTCCCTGACAGAGGGGGGGCATGGTGAAAGAAGCCGAGCCATTGGCCCAGGATGGCCCAGCATGCCTCAAGGTTGCCCAGACACAGGTCCTTGCTTTTGGAGCCCCCCCAGTGACCCACAAGGCCATCCTTGTCCCCGAAGCAGACATCACACACGGGGCAACGGTAGATCTTCTGCCTCCAGTGCGTCTGCTGGTGCCTGGCCAGCCCCGACAATGAACTAAAGGACTTGCCACAGCGGAAGCAGGCGCTGGGCTGCTCCAAGAGGTGGGCCTTCTGATGGCTGGAGAGACAGGCTTTCTTGCTGAAAGTCAAAGGGCAATGGGGGCAAGAGAAGACCTTGAGTCTTGAGGGCTTTGCTGGGGGACAGTGGGGCCTGGTGTCCAGGGCGGGGGCTCTCGTGCTGGGTGTCTGCGTCCTGGTCCCAGGCCCCGGGGCTGCATTGGCTGATGCCCACCGTCTCACAGTGATCACCTGCTTCCTGTCGATAGGTGGCTGGCCCTCAGCCACAGGACCCTTGGTTCCAGTGGTGGGCTCTTGGGTCTTGGCCACCAGGGCGTGGGTCACAGCCACAAGCTCCTGGCCCGACCGCTGGCTCCCATCAGTGCACTCCTGAGATCCAGTGCCCGGAATCCTCCCAATGTGCTTCTGGTCTCTGGCCACTGGCTCCTGGTTTTGGTGTGTCTTCTCGTGGCGTTTGAGCTCAGACCGGTCCCGGAAGCCCTTCCCACAGCAGGGGCAGGAATGGGGCCGGTAACCCAGATGGACACGGCGGTGACGGCTCAGCCCCGACGCGTCACAGTAGGTCTTGTCACAGAGAGGGCAGCAGAAGGGCCTCTCCCCGAGATGCGTGCGCCTGTGGTAGTTGAGGTCCCTGGGGTTTCGGAAGCACTTCCCACACTGGCCGCAGCTGTTCACCGTGTGGGGACTGTGTACAAACTGGTGACTGTGCAGGTTGGAGCGCTTGCTGAAACTCCGGCCACACAGGTAGCACAGGAAGGGCGGCCCGGCCTGGGATGCGGGCAGCGCGGGGGCCCTGTGCGCGGACCCCGCGGCAGCAGAGTCTGGGCCTGCCCCTCCACAGGCAAGGGGCCCCTTGTGGTCTCGCAGCCTCCGAGCCTCTTCCTGAAGTGCCTTCTTCCTGCCGCCTGCAGGGGAGGAGGAGGAGGGACACAGGACTCCCCGCGAGAACCCAGCACCAGCTCCCCTTCAGGCCCCGGCCCCCCTGGCTCCCTCACGTGCCCGTCAGACATGCTCTCTCTCACTCTTGAACCTCACAGGCTACAGGCAGAATGGACCTCTGGGTTTCCAAATTAAAAGTGAATCAACACTTAAAGTGGAGTCTTTCAACAAGAGCAGAGGTCAGAACTTTAGCCTATACCCACATTTCTCGAACTCCATTTCCTCTCATTTTCAGTATCTCACGCTCCCACGACACCTGCCGGTGACCTCCTAAGTGGGGACCCTGAGTGAAAGGCGGCGCCGCTAATCATCCAGCTAGAATGGGAAGTGCACGCCAGCAGCCGTGGTCAGCCCGGCCTGAAATCTCTCTCCTTCCTGTTCTATCTCAGACATGAGTCTCTACTTGGACTGAGCACAAGCTCCTGTCCCTTCCTCTCCTGTTCCCCTGGAAGGGATGTAGGCAACCTATATGTACTCCAATCCCTGAAACTGCAGATATTTGCTTGTCCTAAAGAGATATTCCTCTGGAGCCAAGGGATGCAAGCACATGGTCTCAAGCCCTCTTGCGGCTCCAAGTGGGGCCAGGTGAGAAGGATGCAGGCTGGGATAGGACGTGCCCAGCCCTGGTGCCCGGAGGCAAGCTTCCACCCTCCCAGGGCATGGCCTGGGCCCCTGCCTGCCCCCCTCCTCTGCCATGCTTACCTGAAGGGAGGCCTTCTCCATTTGGGGAACGGAGCTGGAGCTCTGCTCTCCACTGTTTTTCCTCTTGTTCAAGCTCGATGATCAGATCTGGGTTAGACAGAAAGATTCTTACTGGGGGTGGGAAGGAAAGAAAGAGTTGAGGTCCTAGGCTTGGCCCCTTCATACCCAGGGAGGACAACAGGCTACCTTCTTCTGTATCCTTGGCCTAAGAACTTAATCTGGGACACTTAGGTGCAGGGAGGAGACCCTCCTAACGAAGTTCCTGGCACATAATAGGAGCAATTCCGTAAATACTGGTACGTTTGAATAGGTACATTTTCAAATTAACATGTTCCAAGTATTATCTTTGCTTTCGTGCAGGCTTTCATTTCTTGTCCTTTCACCCTGAGCTTAGTGACCTAGATCTTTCACACCTGGAAGGCATAGAAGGTGCAGGGTCAGTGAAGTGAGCTGTGAGCTGATCTACCTACTCAGGGAAGCCAGGTGTCCCAGGGTCCTGGGCGGGGTCCTGGGGCAGGGGGCGGGCTGAGGGAACCCTTGCCTCTTACCCACAGACATCAGGTTTCTGAATGTCTCAGACATGACATCCTGGTACAGGACCCTCTGACTGGCGTCCAGACACACCCACTCTTCCTGCGTGAAATTCACGGCCACATCATCAAAGGTGACTGGCTTCTGGAAGAGTAGGAGAGACTCAGGGAGTCATCCAAGCACAAGGTTTAGAAACCCGAGAGAAAAATAAAACCATGGACGGAGGGGAGAAATAGGAACGGACAGGCACAGAGCCAGCAATGTTAATCCCCAGAAAGGAAAGGAAGATGAGGGTGGGGGGGAGCTGGTGTGCACTGAACAACATAAGAAGGGCTGCCGCTCCATGGAGGGCTGGAGGGCGGGGTGGAGGCGGGGGCTGAGAAAGGCCTGGCAGCCCCTGGTCCGGGGGGTTGTTCAGCTTGGAACCGTCTGAAACCCCATCTGACCACGGACGGGGACAGACGAAACAGCTCCAGTCTGGGAGTGTCCCGCCCTCCCTCTGGCTCTTGCTCACCTCCAGCCACGCCCCCCACCAGCACGCTCTCTCCACGGCTTCCCGCCGGGCTGCCTCATCCAGCTGCAGGAGCAGCTTCTCTTCCACGGTGTCTGCTTCCAGCTTTGTCCACTCCTGGCCTGGCCCCCAGGACTTACTGGACCCCTTCCTGGGGCTCTGTGTGTCCCGGTCACTGTGCAGACAGAGAGGCTGTGCAGAGGCCTCCCTGAGGTTTGGCATGGCTTCCCGGGACGCATGTACCTGCTCTTCCTGGTTTTGTTCTGCAGTCACACCTCTGGTCCCTCAAAGCCCGGGTAACCAGGGACTGGTTACCGGGGCTCCGCAGACATCTGCCTTTTGTCCGCCCTGCCTCAGCCCCTGGCCGGTGCCCACCTCTCCAAACCTGAGGTCAGAGAGAAACAAAACGCATCACCAGATGGGGAGTGAGCGGCAACGGCACCCGTATCTGGTCAGGGAACACCAAGAATTATCAAAGCCCAGCTCTGTGTCAGCGCAGCCCCGGGAGGTCATAATTACCAACCCCATTTCAAGGGACCTAAAGTGCAGAGACGCTAAGAAGCTCCATCCACAGCAGAGTTAGTGTTCAAAGCCTAGACTCTACCACTGAGGACAGGATGCCCGTGTCTCAAGCACCCTCTCGGGCAACCGTGCAGAATTCTGCACAGAGGGTGTGCCCTGGATCTGTCTCAAACCCCCTAGTGCAAGTCTCACCCTTCTGACAGCGTCTCACTAGAGAATGGGAAAGGAGACACTCTCTAAGACCCCATCTAGTACCGAAAACTGGGATTCTGTGGGTTTTTCACATGTACTTCTTGTAAGGGAATCATAAAGATCCTCGTGAAGACTCAACAGGTAACAAGCCGGCAGGAAACACTTGGCTCTGGTGAGCCCCGCACTGGGGACGCCGGCCGCTCAGGGAGCTCCTGCCCAACCCCCACCTCCTCTGCGGGCAGCCTCTCACTTCACTTCTCCTTCTTGAGGTGCAATCCCTTGAACAAAGACATAAAAACCCACTGACCTTTTTTTTCTTTCACTTTTTCTGGACTGGTGGTGAAACTGAAAATAGACAGAAAAAGGACATTTGACGATGGAGTTAATTGGATTGCTGAAAAGGAGGCAGAAGTGCACGGTGAGATTCAGTCCCTCTGTCCCTCCTTCCTTCCCATCAGGACTGTTCACAGTCGTCGTTCGAGATGTCAGGTGGGGATGGTTCCCCTACCTGGCAGCCCGAGGACCCAGGAGGCTGTCCTGTTCCCCTCTGGTCCTCCAAACAGCATTGCTGGGGGTGCTGGGAAGAGGCCCTGGTCCAGATCCTCAACCCGACGTCTGGTTTGGGGACTGAGCAAGGCTGTGGGGTCGGAATTGCTGGCAGCTGTGGCAGGCCCCTGGAACGTCCCCGAGCACTTTCTACACCCACACCCCTCAGAGGGGAAGGCGACCCGGCGACCCGCCCTTCCCGAACGTAAATGCCCTCAGGGAACCTGTCGCCATCTTCCCGTCCTCACAGAGCACCCAATCTCTCTGACCCAAGACAAAACCACCGTCAGCGACTTCCCACAGCAATTCCGAGAAGGACCAAAAGCCCCAACACCGCTGCCAGACTTTGTGGGACCCGCCAGCACCCCGGGCTGCAGCTGCTGGAGTCTTGGGCTCTCCAGCCGGGGAAGGCCCTCAGGCTCTCGCCCTCCGCCCCTCAGCTACGGTCAGTCCCTCCAGGACCCTCTCCAGCCAGGCCCAGCCCTGCGATCAGATCCTTTAGTCGCTTCGGGGTGAACCCTCCCACAGGCAGGAAGGAGACAGAAGACTATTAACTCCCACTGGATGGGGCTGCAGTGCTCCCATCGACCGGCCGAAACTTCCCTTCTGGGATCCCCTCTTTCTCAACTCCAGCCAGGGGCCCCCATTGTGGCCAAAGAAGTGGGTGCCCCAGGCCACACCCCTGACACCCAGGTTTTCCCCAGGGCCCAGCGGTTGCGAGCCTCTCCAAGATGACGGGTGCAATGCCCGCCTGCCTGCTTCAGGCTCGAGGAGTGCGGGACGAACACCCTGCACTTGCCTCCATCCCCAAAAGCTCAACACCCAGCTGCCCCACTCACCCGGAGTGCACTGAGGACAGGGACTGAGGGGGCCCAGTGCCCACTTGCCCAGCGCCGGCAGCTCCGGGCAGCCCCGCTCTCCCGGGGCCGGATTCCACGAGCCCACCGCGTTCCCTGGCCCCGGGCGCCTAGCTAAGGCTGCAGACCCACCAAGGTCAAGAGTTCACAGTCAGAGAAGCCAGAGAGGAAGAGAGCCCCGCCCCCTCCCCAGCCCACCCTCCCACCAGTAGCAACCGCTGGTCCCACCTAGCGCCGGGATCTTGCCTTATTCCCAATCTTAATTTGCTCTTGAAAAAAGAGGATTATCTCCGATTAAAACTCACAACCTCCAACCACCACCATCTAGAGCCAAAACGAGACGCACGGGCCCCCAGAAGAGAGGCGGAGGCACATCTTAGAAAAGCGAAGGTAAAGGGGAGATTGCACACCTTGACCAAAATGCTGGAGGTAGGGGAGCGCGGGGAGGACCATGGCAGGTAGAGGTCACTTCCTTGGGCACTTAACCTCACCCAGTTCAACGTGGCTCAGTGATATTATTTTTTAGAGATTTTATTTTTTTATTTGATACAGGGGGCAGGGAGAGACAAGCAGTGGGAACATCAGTCAGAGGGAGAAGCAGGCTCTCCGCTGAGCAAGGAGCCCACTGTGGGGCTTCGTCCCAGGACCCCGGGATCATGACCTGAGCCGAAGGCAGATGCTTAACGACTGAGCCACCCAGGTGCCCAGGCTCAGTGGTACATATATAGGTCTTTAATCAGTCCAATGGGTATCACATTTATTATTTTCCACTTAATTAGCACTTGATGTGGGAAACAAAGACAAAAGAAAAAAATTAAATTTCCTTGACAAGTCCTTGAAACAGGCAGTGACCTTCCTCTGGGAGCTCAGCTGCCTGTATGTGGACACTTTGCTAAGGGCAAAAGGCAACCTTAGCCCGACCCCAGGATCCTGTGAGTCTATTTTAAGCATATAGGAATTCCATTGGAAACTTCCTTTATTTCTACCACCCAAAAATGTATGTTAGCAACCATTCCCCAAGCAGATAACCCACTGATACACATCTAAAGGGTCGAATGACTGAGTTTTTACTGACAGTAATAAATGACCTTTCCTAACAATAGGTCATTTGTTTCCAAAATATCTTGGAGGCCTGTGCTGTCCCTACCCCCTCCCGACTTGAAAGTGTACAATGGGCCACTCCTCATGACCCTGGTACAGCTCTTCTCGGCCCACGGGTCCTGTCCCTGTGCTTTAATAAAACCACCTTTCTTGCACCAAAGTCTCTCCTGGCCGTCGGCTCCGAAACCCACCATTCCCACATCAACACTTATCATATTCCACTTTGTGTTATGATCATCTTTTATGTTTCACGTTGGCATGGGGTTTTGCAATTTACAAAATACATTTGCAAACATGGCCTCCGTTGAGTTCCCTCAAATATCCCCTGAGGTAAGACTTGTTATTCTGTCTGTGCAAGTAGGAAACAGTCCCTCGGATGCTGAGCCTTTCCAACCCAGGTCTGGAATTTAGCAACAACCAGGGCACCATTTTGGCAATTGTCTTTGAGGATTTAATGGAAGCAATGTTTACAAAAGTTTCTTTCTCTCTTTCTTTCTTCTTCTTCTTCTTCTTTTTTTTTTTTTTAAGATTTTATTTATTTATTTGACAGAGGGAGAATGAGAGAGCACATGAGAGGGGGGAGGGCCAGAGGGAGAAACAGACTCCCCGCCGAGCGGGGAGCCCGACGCGGGACTTGATCCCGGGACTCCAGGATCATGACCCGAGCCGAAGGCAGTCGCTCAACCGACTGAGCCACCCAGGCGCCCCCTTCTTTTTTTTTTTAAAAAGAGTTTATTTATCCATTTGACTGAGAGACCATGAGCAGAGGGAGAGGGAGAAGCAGGTTCCCTGAGTGGGGAGCCCAATGCCGGGCTCAATCCCAGGTCCCTGGGATCATGACCTGAGCCTAAGGCAGATGCCCAACCAACTGGGCCACCCAGGCACCCCAACGGAAGTATTTTGTAAATTGTAAAACCCTATGCCAATTTCCTGGTCCTTGGTCTAGAACTGCTGCCCCAATTCTTTCTCATTCAGAGACAACAAAAGGGAAGTCCTCTGCCCCATTGTAACAATCTACCAAGCTGTGGCAAGCTCTCGGTCATTGGAGCTATGTTGGAGGGGCTCATCGAGAGGACATGACCACCCACTGACCCGAGAGCAGGACCCTGGCGATCCTCCTCCCTCCCTCCCTGTCCTTGGAATGTATATTCCACCTACCATCTTCACAGTGGGACGTGTTTCAAGGACACAGTCTTGAGACAGAGCTGTTGTGGAGACCCTCTGGATTGAATACATAACTAAACCCAGTCAAGGCCTCTCTATAAACTTTTAAGATTCTGGTGGGCAGGTGTGGACACCTACTTGTCTTGTGACCGCCCAAGACAAAGGTAATACGTGAGTTCCCTTGCTTATTGAAACTGCCACGTACCAATCGGGAGTGGCCTGCTTTTTCTTCAGTTTCTCCTTGCCCTGCACGTATGGGGGCCAATTTGAGCTTTCACCTGGGGAAATTCCTGAGGTTTCCGACCAACAGCTACAAGTGTCTGCGATTGATGGTTTTGCTGATGAGAGCTCTGACGAAGGGAGTAGCCTGTGCTCAGTGGTACCCTCAGTCTCGCACCCACCGCCCTCTGGACACAGTTACTGGGTACGCTCTTTTAGAAAGGCAGCTTTAGCTTGTTTCTGGGCTCCTGTCAAAACGCAACACCTGACCCAAGGAAGCTTTCTGACATTCTGGCTGAATAGTCACATTGGAGGGTAGGTCAGCTGGGACTCAACTTCTCACAAAGTGGGGAGGATCCAATAGGCCTTGCTTCTGAAATGGAAGTGGTACATTTAAGGGTGCAGCTGGCCTGGCCCCCATAGCTCAGTCCATGTGGAGAAGTGGCAGATGTCCCTCTGGGGACAGTGCTATCCCTCACTCTGCCATCTGGACCAAAGCTGCTGGCTCAATAGGGCTCTCAGGGCCCTGGTCCTGGGTCACGGTGGGGCAGCTGAGCTGAGTGCTGTCTCAGGCTGAAGCCAACATTCAGTCCCAGTGCTAGTTATTCAGAACCAAAAATGGAGGCCGCCATTCTCCCTGCTGGGCAGAACCCTAGGCCGTTGTCATGGCTCTCCCCGGTACTCCCCTTGATCAACCTTCCTGTCATTTTACTGACTCCTGGGCTGTCCCAGTGGTCTGGCACTTGGGAAACTAGACTGGTTAGACACCTCTCTCTGGAGCTGCAAACTGGAAATAAACCCAACTGCTGACCCAGCCATCTGTCACTCAGGTGGATGCCCCTAGGAGGCACCTGTTCTCTGATGAGCCAAACTGGAGCCCATCTGCTGAGGGAGACTGCTTTGTGCAGATCACCCCCACTGCCTCCTGGATCCATCATCATCCCAGACCTGACAGGACATCCACCATCATAGACTGGGCACACAAGAAAGGATTCAGTCCCTGCTGTGACCTGCTTGTCTTACACGCAGAGAGGCCCCATGACAAGGGGCCTCGTCCACACCTGCTCCGGGCACGTGGACTCATCAGACCTCTGGCCCTCTCTTGCACCTATTAGTGCTGACACTTTTCTAGGGTACAGTGTTGCTATTCTAGTCCAGTCAGCCTACCCCAGCAATAGTACTGTGGCCCTTGAAACTAGTCTGTGCCATGCTTTTGGCTTTCCAGACCATTCTAGTTTGACAATGGTATGCCTTTTATTGCAAAGTCTCATACAATGGGCTGATAGTCAAGGTAGTGAGTGGATCTTTCATGATTCCTACCACCATTCAGAGGCTGAACAGCCTTCTCAAAATTCACTAAAAAGGATTTTTTTAGTCTTTTTTCCTCACTTCCTCCTGGCCCACACACCTTTGTAAGGCAGCTTGGCCACCGTAGGCTGCTATCCCCCCAAAAGTATCATCTCCTCTTGGCCGCTTCCTAATGACCAGGACAGGAGGTTATATAGACCTATTTTGGAAATTCCTGGACATGGTGTTTCTTTCTTTTCCGTAATAGCCTAATAATAGCCCCAGGCTGGCCTGGCTGGTACCCCCTGTTGGGAGCAATCCAGCCAAAATGGGAGGGGGGTGGTGCTAAGAGATTCGAACTTAATTCTGACCCAGCTACTTGGATTCTCAGATTTACTTGGTCCTAGATTATAAGGAGAATGACCACTTGATTGAGTACACTGCTCACTACGGCCCAAGTCCCACGCAGACCAAAGGGGAGTACATAATGGGTTTCCGTACATTTTATAAAAATGTTCTTGTCCCTCCTGTTGAAACAGGGAAGGATTCTGATTGGTGTCATTTGACACACATGCCAACCACTGGGTACACTGATGTCAGTCACTGTGCCAAGAAGATCAGGTGCTGTGGTTGGCTGGGACTTTGGGGGGAAGCAATTCTCTAAGAGGAGGAGGGTGGGAATTTGCTTACCACAAAGAAACCTTGGGCAAGCAAAAAGAGACAGACCCCCACATTACAGAGCACAACTTTACATCTATAAAAGATGTATATAAACATAAAAGAATATCTGGGTATGTTACATGCACATCCCAGAAAGTTTGAGAAATCTATTGGCTAAATTTCTTATTCCTCTCAACAAAATTTTATGTTAATATGGGAAACTTTGGTTTATTCTCTAGTAAGACAGGGTATATTGATTATCCTGGAATCAAGATGTATTGATGATTCAGTGAAAAAATTAATTGTATTTGATGCATGGCAGACACGTTTTATTTTCTCCTTCTATACAACTATCCTATTCTCTGCTATGAGGTTACCAGCAAAAATATGATTTATGACAGATGAGGTACAGTTTATTCACTATTTGAACTGACAGTAGGTAACAGGTGAATTTTACCTAATCCAATGAAAGGCTATATAATTAGATCTATATAAAACAACACACCAATCTTGTAAACCGTACGTCCCGAGGCTCAGTTTCCAAGCACTTCAACTTTCATGGTTAAAGATGCCATCAGACATGCTTCAATGAGTTCAAAGTCTTATTTCACGTACCTGACTCAGCATGAGCGTTATAGTAATTGTCTGCTCTGTCTCCTGGCCCTGTAACCTTATAGTCTGTTTCTATTTTGGGCTTTCTTGACTCTCACCGGGTGGTTGCCTATCCCCAGTGAAACCCAAGTCCGCAGTTCAGTTTTGTCAACCTTTCTACTCCTGCTCTGGTCTTTCATCCCGAGTATTCTGTTTGCTTATCTTGTACCTTAGGTGCCCTGCTCCAGTTCCTTGAATGGGCTCCATTGGTTCCCTATCTACCAGTCCTCAGGTCTACTGATGTCCTTGCCCTCCTGTTTTCTAAGGACTGGACGCCTACCCTCCAGCTGTCTCTTCCAGGCTGCCTTTGCTGCCACATGCCTGTCAGGTTCTGCCTGTTGTTGGCACCCTCTCCTTTCTTCATTCTACCCTCAAATGTCCATTGGGCTTAGCTGCATGGAGCTCTTTGATGACTCAGTGACAGGGGATTTGTGGATTGATGGGCACTGGGGCCAGAAGGCAGGCAGCTTCTTCTTCTTTTTTCTTTGTTATGTTAATCACCATACATTACACCATTAGTTTCTGATGTGGTGTAGGCAGGCAGCTTCTACAGACTTCCTAGGAGATCTGGCTTGGAAGGAGTGCAAAGGAATAGCACGGTAGCTTGCTTAAATGGGAGAGATTTGAGAATATTTATAGTTCAGTAGGAATGACCCAGTTGAAAAGGAGCTGTTGAGTATAGAGGAGAGACAACAGCTGTTGGCATACGTTTCTGAGAGAGCAGAGAGGTGCCGTTTTCCACTATGAGAACAAAGAGGGAACAGGAATGAGCAGATACAAGGAAAGATGCAGAAACAAGACGGGTAGGGCGTACTTACTGCCTTAGTTCCCATCTCTTGTGAGGCCCAGTGACATGAAATATTTTAAGATACTTTCTACTGATTTTCCTTTTTTCTTTATACTCACCCAAGCAAGTTTCTAAGGCTTGCAAACAAGAAAATTTGACCATGACGCTGCTGCATTTCAACTCATCACACTTCCCAGCATTATTCTTTTAAATGTGAGTGTAGTTGACAGGTGATGTCCCATTAGTCTCAGGTGCACAACAGTGATTTGACAACCCTGTAGGTTACAGTGTGCTCACCACAGGTGTAGCTACCCTATATCCCCATACAATGCTATTACGATACCCTTGACTATATTCCCCGTGCTTTCATTCCCGTGACCAACATTATTCCTAAAGGGCAGACTCTTGACTTGAGTCTATAATAAGAAATTCCAGAATCCCTGGTCCATTTGGAACCCACTACTCAAGACTTGTTTTTCCGCTATCTCTAAACAGATGACCTAGCCTCCTGCTACCCACAGAAAGTAAGCCATACTCCTTCATATTTTTCCCTTGTACCTTACCTCCTGGGAATTTCTGCTACATTCACAGGGAAAAACTTCAAGGAAACCTATCAGCTGGGGGTGCTCCTCCAATAACAAGTTTCCTGTTTTTCTTATCTTCTTGAGATGCACCTTATCAATCCATGTGATGGTTTGTGAGGCATCTTTCATTTCGGACAGAACTTAATCACTGTAAAAACATGATCAAATGGAGCACCAGCCACCCTTGCACACAACCACCAAGTTTGCTGCTTGCGCTAAACTTACCCAAATATTTAGGGATGCCAACATTCACAATTGCTCTCTCTTGGCGATTGCTTATAAACTCAGAAACCAGTAAGTAAGTGCAGCTATCCAAGGCTGCCTCAAGACTTAAATCCACCAGCCCGCCTCACCCCCCAAACAAAACGCAGGTGTCCCCACTTTCTGAGTTTGCAGTAGCCCGCTTCAGGCTTACGGAAGACCCGTTAGTACGGCAGTGGCTTCTCTCGTAGGAGCGAAAACCCTCTTGGGATGTTTTTCTGTTAGAGAAAACAGGTAGTAATGTAAGCTGATGTAGAAACAAAGTGGGGTACCAGGCGCATTTGGAAAGCAGGGCTTACTCTTCACTTTATGTCATTTCTGCTGAGGTTCGGTTCCACAGGAATGCTCTCCCGTTAGCGAGCAGGGAGGGAGGCCTGCATTCTATCGCATAAGCTCAAGATCAAAGGAACATCCATCTGTAAGGGATCACCCCCAAGGCCAGCAGCGCGGGGCGTGCGGAAGGGGCTGCGCAGCTCTCAGCGGCATGACGCTCCATCTGGTAGAGCTGGTCACCGTCGGAGACCTTTCCAGATACAGCCCTACGGATTTCTCTGGGCGCCAGCCTGTATTCTGGTGACTTCTTTGACCGGTTTTGGCGGGATGAGAGCTATAGTCTCATGCCTTTGCTACCACGGGCTCTACTCTGGCATTTCCTGATCCATTTCGCCTTCTAAAAACTCCACTTTTTAGCTCAGTTTCCAATCCTGTTTCAATGAAGGGTTGATGGCAGTGGTACCCCACCAGACGCTGAACGGGGGCTTCTCAGTGCTGTTTTCCTAATTCAGTAATTCCCATCCCTTTTGCCCGTTCTTGTTCGTCTGCGCCTCCCAGCTGCCGGAGGCAAGAACTCTTTGCGGCTTCCAGCGCTGGCCTGGACCTTCTCCTTCATCCAGTCCTCGCAGGCCCTGCGCACCTGCCGCTCCCAGGCCGACTGTCCCTTCTTTCTCATCGGTTATTAAATCTCTGTCCTTCAGCACAAGTGTCCACCTCTTCTCTGAAGCTTTTCCAAGAGGCTGTCTAGCTCTGTTGCAAAGGGCTGGGCGTCCTTCTCCACTGCTTCTGAAGCACTTAGGCTGCTTCCGTTGGCTTTATTACTTCTTCTTTCTAATTTAAATTCAGTTAGCTAACATATAGTACACCATCAGTTGCATATAACACCCAGTGCTCATCACATCACGTGCCCTCCTTCATGCCCATCACCCGGCTCCCCATCCGCCCACCCAGCAGCCCTCAGTTTGTTTCCCAGAGTTCAGAGTCTTGCGTGGTTTGTCTAGCTTTATTACTTCCGTCATGGGATTATCTATCTCAATCTATAGCGCTAGATTGTAAGCTCATACAATGCAGAGGACCCTGCCTTGTCCATCCTTCTATCCCTGTCCAGCAGAGGCTGCGACTAACAAGATTCAGTAGGTACGGAATGAATCAATAATGGGCCTTGAATGTCTAGTAATGACTTGCCATGGTCTCTACCATGTTAGCCCACCCCAGATTCCACCTACCATGATATCCCGTGCCCACGTATTTCAAACAAGCTTATAAACACTTGGAAAAACTTGCTTTATTATCCATCTAAATTTTCTACTCTCTGCTGTTTTTCCTTGTCTACAAATTGACCTCTTTTCATTCATATCTTTCTTCTCAATTTTAAACCTGAACTGTGGGGTGTCCATACTTCTGTTTGGGTAGGAACTTACACTGTGAAAGTAGGGGAAGAAAACCAGGAGAAGGACATTTCATGATATTACGGCCTTTTATGCTACAAAGCACCTCATTTATCCCACTGGAATAACCGGGTGAGGAAAATTTTATTATCTCATTCCAGACCCTAACTTACCTTCCTCACGTCAGCCAGCTGATATGTGGCAGAGTTCAAGCCCAGAACAAACCCCACAATTCTAAACTCTACTGGGGCTAAGCCACAGAGTGCTCAGGGCTGACAAACTGGACTCTCGTTCCGCAGAGAAGTGTCACAGACGCCTTGCCTAGTATCTCTGCGGACTTTCACTCCCTGTCCTCTTCCTCTGGGAACTCTTTTATTCAGACTTGAATGAAACTTTAATTTATGATGCCGCCAGGGACCTTGAGAAGGCATGGGGGTGACCCTGTCTGGAAGGGACCAGAGAAAGTTCTAGAAAGGGGATACATAAAATCATGAATTTTATTGAAGGGTATTAAAAACAAATTAAGCGAACAAAGACATGTCAGGACCTCGACTGAAGTACAAGAACAAAGAAAGGCTGACTATGTGCGCAACAGGATGTAAGAAGGTACGGTGGCACACAATCAGCTGTTTTTGTACTTTGGGGCCAGGCCAGCAGTTAACCAATGTCCTTCCTTCTTTCAACAGACCCCTGAACAGACCCTAAGAACAGGCTTGTGGGCGCACAACCACAGTGCCACGAAAAGCGTACAGCCTGCAGGCTCACAAGCTGCCTTCGGCTCAGGTCGTGGTCCGGGGCCCCGGGTCCTGGGAGTGGGGAGTCTGCCTCTCCCTCTGCCTGCTGGGTGGGTGAAGATGTTGCTTACATCTCTCCCCTTGCTTGTGCGATCTCTCTTTCAAATACATAAATAAAATCTTAAAAAAAAAAAGAAGACAAGACAAAAGAAAAGCGTCAAGTGTGACTCAGGATTTAAGGGTGCTTAGGGTAATTATGGTGCTGCTCACACACAGTCCAGGACATGAAGGTGAACTGTTGGTGAGGCAGAGGTGACGGAATCGGGTTTGGCCAAACTGAGCCCTCTTACCAGACTTTTGTTCTTGGCCATATGAGGTGGGAAACTGCCTTGCAATCACCAGTTGTTTTTCTGCTAGCTTTGGAGGAGAAAGGGAGCAGCTGATCTCACCAATGTGTCCAGCACGGAAAATTCTCATGGTAAACAATCACTTAGAAGGGCAACCCTCTCGGGACCCTCTTGAGAGCTTCTTCTGTATCTCACTTAATAAACTTCTATCGCTTTACTCACACAAAAACCAAAAAAAAAAAAAAAAAGCAATCACTTACAGTTAAGTCACCTCTACACCCAGTGTGGGGCTCGAACTCAGGACCCTGAGATGAAGGGTCGCAGGCTCCAGTGACGGAGTCAGCAGGGGCCCCTACAGTTACGTCTGTCCCGTTCAACTCAAAGGGCTTATGCTCGCCCTGCTGATTCGGATTTCCACGTCTCCTGCCCCCTGCACTCGGGTGATATGACCACACAGGGCAGAGGCTCTGCCACTGGGACATGGAGAGGGGAGGCCAGAGGCCGCAGTCTGCGGGGGGCAAGTCAGGAGCTGGGGAGGCGGAGCGGGCAGGTGGCAGACACGGAAGAGCCCCATCCCTAGGAACGTTCCGCTGCACGCTGCTGACGTTGTGCTATTGGGGTCATGAGGGAACTGCCGGTCCAGGGGGTGGGCGTCAGGGCCAGGCGACTTGCAGAGGGTGCTCCTTAGGGTGTCCAGCCTCTCCTTCTCTGATTCTCTGCTCACCCCCTACCTTCCCAATGTTTCGCCATCTGGAAATAAAGAACTGAACTGAAAATGAAACGAAATCCGTAAATTTCATTCTGCTTGATTAAAATTCTCGCTCAATGCCTCAATCTGTCTTCTGAGCTATCCGTGAGGGTTGGGAGAGGGTGAGTTGGGAAGATGTTGCTCACGTGGGCTGTGGATCCCGCGGCTGCCCTCCTTGCTCAGCTGGGCTGGGCTCGGTGTCCCTCCTGGGCACTGGTGAGGGCCTCCACCCCAGCCCCGACCATGCTCTGCGTGCGGAGGGGTCTGCACCATTACTCGTGGCCTAGTCAAGGGCGGGACCTGTCACTCACGCCCGACACCTGGCACACAGGAGGCTCTTAAAGTTCCTCGCACAAACGAAAGTGCAGGGTGCGAGCCAGACGTGTAGGGCCTGGCCGGTAGTGAACTGAAAGACCACATACTGAGCCTCAGCAACCTCAAGACAGCTGGGAGGCTGGGAGCAGGGACAAGAGGAGCGCTGGATCACAATTCCTTACTCACCATCGTTGTCCAGCCACCGCCCAGCTGGCGACATCGACATCAGAGAGGATTCGCCACATGCGCAAACACCAGGTGCCTAAGACCGCTGCACCAGGTGCAAGCCCAGAACCAGCTGATCCTTCTGCACCTGATAAGGACACAATATTCACGGAACTCTGGGCACAGACGAGGAAGAGTACGAAAAACAAGAGTTCGCCTACAACAAGGGATTTTATTATAAAAGCACTGAAACTTTACTAGTCTTTTATTTTTCCTATTTGGCTTCTCAGAAAGGGTGGCATGGTTAAGAACATTCTTTGATGTGGTTTTATAATAGTATTCACTTCTTCTCTGTTCTTTTCCGTAAGGATATTCACTTTAATCCGGCTTCTACTGCGTGGCTGGTAAAGGGGATACACAGTAAGGCTTTCAAGCTCTTTTATCTCGCTCTTTGCTCTCCCACGCCTGTCCCGTGTTGACGGCTGGCTCTGGCTTTTTCTCAAGACTCTCTCCTTGAGCCTTTGCTCCAGGAGTTCTCTCCCCCGAAGCATGCGATCCTGGTGACCTTTAATTTGCATCTGCTCCCTCTTGCTTACTTGCCTTCTTGTCTGTGCGCTCAGGACGCTGTGCTCTCCTGGCACAATTTTTGGGAATGTTGTTTCACTAGGGGGCCGTGGTAATTGTCTACACGTTTTGGTCTTCAACTCTCTGAGCTGACCTGCTCTCTGAATGTGCCTTTCTATGTGTTTCACCTCTCTCTCTGGAACGAAGTAATTCTGCTTTTGTCTCTCTAGCCTGTGGGTCGTTTTCCCCTCCAATCTCTTCTTCATTTCATGGCCTGTCTCTTGTTCTTTCATCATGTCCATTATTCTTTTATTATAATAAGACTCTGCTTTGTCAGCCAATAGTCAAGAGATAAGAGCTTGCTCCCTACACAGTGTTTCACACTCCTGATATTTTTGAGTTATCAGCTGTCTTGCTACTGTATGCACGCCACCTAGATTCCGGCAAAGTGACGTAGATAATTTTATAATGTGACTGTCTTTTTAAACACATTTAAACAGGAGCTTCCCCTCATCACTGACACTGAGAAGATATTCGGTCTCTTGTTTACTTTGGTGTTTAACAATCGTGATTTTTACTCCCATCACTCCTAGGTGAAACTCTCAGAATTGAATTACCCACCACCAAAATCAATAACTAGTTTTAAAAAATATAGTATTGGGCATTTTGAACATAATACTCTGTTTTGCAAGTATGGATATAGCCAAACACATTTGCCAGTGTAGACACACTCCGGGGAGGGGTCACCTGTGCAGGATTTTAAACCTAAGGCTCCTTCTAGTAGTTCCAAACTGTGCCACGTGAAGATTACTTACCAAGATTTTCTTCTCCAGTGGGGACTGCTGACCTACAGCAATCCTAGGGTCTGTAGACGTTTTAGCCCAGGCCAAACTGGAAGATAAAAAAAGCAGAGGTAGATTAGGATGTGGGAGGTGTCAGAACCTATCTGCTCACATACTGAACCAGAGAAACCAACTGTTTTGGTCAAGGCCAAGGGCATGCCCCTCAGAAAGAGAGATCCTGCTGCGAGGCAGGACTACTTCCACCAGGGAATTTAACACCAGCATCTAACCCTTTCATAGCAACAGCACGCACATCTCCCGTGGACTCAATGGGAACCATTCTGAATCTGGAATCTGGGCCTGGGAGAGGGAAGATGTAGGCTCCTTGGTGCAGCACTGGGCAAGCACGGCTCTGTCGGACTGCTCACTCTCCCAGCCTCCTCTGTCTTCCGAGGGGCTTCCAGACTCCAGTGGTCCCAGTCCCTCTCTCTGCAGCTTCTTGGTCCGGGCCCTCTCCGCCTCTATCAGCACATACAGCATCTCTGCCTTCCAACCTTCTGTTCTGAAATTCTGTTCTATGTGATCGCCCGCCCCTCTGCTTTCCTGCCTTATACTGCTACTCATCCTTCACCCTAAATCCATTATGAGACCACTCCCTGTTCAACCCTTGGGGTGGGAATTTGTGGTTACCCTTTTTTAATGGGTCAGGCTGATGGCAACACAAGTGAAGACTGCCAACTTTTTATGTGTCATCCCTGATCTAAGCTGAGTTTACTGTGAGGTCGTGTTGAACCCACTGGGGATGCCTGGCATTTCATCTCTGGCCTTTTGTACTGTTTACGGCAAAGAGCGTGGGCTTTGAAGCCTGACAGGGCTATGTCTGAATCCTAATTGCACGGCTTCTGAGGTGTGTGACTCTGGGCAAGTAACAATCTCGGTCAGCTTCATCATCTATAAAGTGGACATAGAAGACACAGTCTGCTTCTCAGGGTTATAAAGAACAAACGTGCATTAGATTAAAGAGCCCGGCACAGTGCTTGACATGCGGTAAGTTCTCAGGAAATGGCACCTGTCTGTCCTCCACAGGTCAAGCCCCAGACTCTATGTAACTGATTTTTGCCTTCTTCTGAACACTTCACTTTTTTTTAACTCAATGGAAAATCAATCAGGGTTTACACTGTGATACCTATATTCCTCTATCATTTTTAACATTTTCATGCTGAAATTTAGACTCTAAAAGGGTGGTAACTTATCATTTACAACTACAAATATATTATTAGAATGAATCTGATACCGAATATTGGATCTCACGGACTTCTTGGGCACATTCCTATTTGCCTATGTATACCTATTTTGATATTTAAAAAATATAACCATCTTACTTTTATTTCTCAGTACGTAGAACCTAGCAGAGTGCTTAACATTAGAGTATGTGATCCCAAGTTCTCAAAGTTAACGATTTGTTGATTACCTTATCACATGATATTTGAGCATCTTTCTCTGGTACACTCCCTGTAACTCTACCTTTTTGCTGAAACATTTGCCAGTCTTCCTTGAGGTACAGACATGTTTGTTTTATACGGCTGTCCTGGGCTCTCACACTGGGTCCTACCTGTGTACTTTCATTGCATTCTCATCATTTGGACTCCTTAAGGTCACAGAACAGTTTTCAACTTTGCATAAACACTAGTTGAACAAACTGTGAGGTTGTGTTGAGAAAGGGCCATGCCTCATAGCAAGGCACATGAGGACAGTATTCAGTGCATGGGGGATCCTCACTGAATGCTTGTCCAACTGAAACGGGAAAGTTAGGGGGGAAAAGCTAATTTCAATTTCCGTTTTCAAAGGAGACACACAGAGTAAAAACTGCCTACGTTGTGGGCTCAACGACAGACCTCCCTTTCTAAGACAGATGCAAGGACATGCAGTAAAGTGAAATTACGGGGCTTGTCATTCTCAGTAGCTTGCTCGGAGTTTTAACGCCGTCACTGTCGTCTTTCCATCATTGCAGAAAAGGCAGAGCGGAGGCTCTCTCCAGGAGAGCACAGCTGCTCTTTCAGAGGAGGGGACAGCGACCGTTCCAGAACCTTCCCAGGGAGGGAGCTTCCTTGGCACAGCTCCCTGACTGGCTGGGGTGGCGGGCCGGACGGAACGAGGAACTCCTGTAGCAGCTGTCCCTTCAGGACAACAAGTTTCTACTCCAGGCTGTAGGTTACAGATGAACGAAAAGAGCATGATTCTCTAGAGATACTCGCCCTCACGTTTTATAAATCTTGTATTAGGGAAACGTCAAGCGTCCACGTAATGAATGACGCTGCGAATTCACTGTTGGCTGCGCGGAGCCGGGGGACCAGGTGGAGGTGGGTCAGCGAGCGCAAGCCAAGTCAACTTGGTCCCGGGGGAACCCACCCACGGCTGCCCGCCCCCCTCGACCGAGGCTAGCCTCCCCCGTCTGCGGGGCGTCGGGAGTCCCGACCTCTCCTTCCGTCCCCTGCAAACTCCAGCGCCTCCTCGCACGTGCAGCCCTCCAGGCCTGGTTCCCCCACCTTCGCCCGCACCTATTCCTCCGCCCGAGGAGGCGGTGCCCTGCCCCGACCCGCCCGGCGCGCCGCCGCAGAGGGAACCCCGCTCCGCGACAGCGAGAGCTGGAGCTCGTGGATACCAGGAACTCAGTACTCGGGAAGGTCCGCACGATTTCCAGGGCCAACGCCCCCCGTGACTGGGTGCGGGGCAGAAATGCCCTAGGGCGGGACTCCTCCCGCAGGGGGCGCAGCGTTCATTACCGTCCTCCCAGCCCGGCTCGCGGAAGCGGCCGCACGCCGAGCCTCCCCCAGCCTCCAGAGGCGCTGCTCTCCCTTTCCGATGCTCCGCAGCGCGGGGCGACGGATTATGACGTCACGGCCAATGACGAGCCGGCGCTGCGGACGCTCTAGCCCGCCCCGCGCAGGGCCGGCGCTCTCGCCTGCTCTGGAGGACCGCACGCGGTTTGCGGGTCCCGACGCGGAGCACCGCGGGGGCAGGGAGGCGGGCTCGGCCTGCGGCCGCTCGGTCACATCCGCGGAGGCGCTGCTCTCCGTCGCTCCACACCCCGTGCGTCATGGACCGCGCGCGCTCCGGCTCCAGATTCCAGTCGGACTTGGACTTCTGTCCGGATTGCGGCTCCATCCTGCCGCTGCCCGGGGCGCAGGACACGGTCACCTGTGTTCGCTGCGGCTTCCGCGTCCCCGTGCGAGGTGAGCGGCCTGGGGCTCGGCGGGGGGCTCTGATCCGGAGGCCCCGGGGCAGAACCCGCGGGGAGAGCGGTGCGGGAGCTCACTACCGTGCTTCCCGCCCGCGCAGACTTCGAGGGGAAGGTCGTGAACACCTGCATCGTGTTCAACAAACTGGGGACAGCCGTGCGTGTGTCGGTGGAGGAAGGGCCCGAGTTCCAGGGACCCGTGGTGAGTTAAGGAGATCCAGGACTGGCCCCATCGGGAGGGCAGTGAGGACATGCAGGGGTGATTGCTGAGGTCTGGACGGAAGCAGAGGAGTGTGACATGTGATTCCCATGAGCAGCCAGGGGTAGGATGGGGCCTCCCTGATCCCCCCCCCCGCCACCCCCCTTTGCTGGCCAGGTTGACAGGCGCTGCTCTCGATGCGGTCACGAGGGAATGGCCTACCACACCAGACAGATGCGCTCAGCCGACGAGGGGCAGACGGTCTTCTACACCTGTACCAACTGCAGGTGCGCCCCCTTCCCTGTCCCCCTGCCCTTTCTCAGCCTGCTGGTTCACGGAACATCTCCACTGATTTCCTCCTTGTACTGAAAAAACAGCTATTTCCTTGGGTCCCATCCCTCTCTACAGTTCAGTTAACAGGGAGGTTTGTGGTCTTTTTATTTTTGAAAATTAACAGTTTTCTTAATCTTCTTATAGCTAGTGAACTAAGCCTTTTAAGATATTTAAAAGGCAGTGAAAACATACAGAAGGCAAGTACTGCTTAGTGGTCAGCATGTTGTGTTGGAATCTCCCACTGGTTCGAGGTAGTCTTCCTTTTGTGAGAATCAATCACGCATCACTTCAAGAACCAGGGAGCTCCGAATGGCTTGGGGGCACCTGGGTGGCTCAGTTGGTTAAGTGTCTGCCTTCGGCTCAGGTCATGATTAGGGGTCCTGGGATCGAGCCCCATATCAGGCTCCCTGCTCAGTGGGGAGTCTGCTTCTCCCTCTGCCTCTGTCCCTCTCCCCGCTCGTTCTCTGTCAAATAAATAAAATCTTAAAAAAAATAAATTCTCGTCCTTTTATTCTTTTTTTTTTTTTTTAAGTAAGCTTCACATGGAGCCCAATGTGGGGCTCAAACTCAGGACCCTGAGAACAAGACCTGAGCTGAGATCAAGAGTCGGATGCTTAACGGACTGAGCCACCCAGGCGCCCTCCTCCTTTTATTCTTAAAATATGTATTACATTTAAGTATGTTAAATATGAGTATTTATATTCTGTGCTGGTAATTCTGACACCCATAGTTGTGGGTCTGATGCTGCTGTTTGTTGTTTCTGCTGACTGACTCATGGTGCTTTTTTTCTGTTTACTTATTTACTTATTTAGTAGTTATTTGTTTAGTTAATGTATGTATGTATGTAATCTCTACATTGAATGTGGGGCTTGAACTCATGATCCCGAGATCAAGAGTTGCATGCTCTTCCCACTGAGCCAGGCAGGTGCTTCTCGTGGTGCTTTTTCGATTTGTTTTTTTGGTTTTTGACTATAAACGCACATTTTTTTAGAATTTGAACTATGGGAATTCTTTTGAGTCCTGGGGTGAATTCTATATTCTATATTCTATATTCTCAGTGTTTCTGTTTCCCATTCAGGTGCCTTGAGACACTCACCAACCTGGAATCACTTTATGTTTTGTTTTATTTTATTTTATGATTTTATTTATTTGAGAGAGCGAGAGAGAACAAGCAGGGGAGAGGGAGAAGCGGGGATGGGACTCGATCCCAGGACCCTGAGATCATGATCTGAGCCGAAGGCAGATGCTTCGCCAAGCCACCCAGGTACCCCTGGAATCACTTTAAATAAATTCTTGGCTTCAGGTTTTTTGGAGCACATAGGTATTATGAATTTGGGCTGCAAATCCATGTAAGAGCCAGCTTAGCCCTAGAAATTCTCAGGGGAGATCATTTTTCTCCCTCTACCTAGTGAGACCATCAAATTCCACTTCTGCAGGGTTGAATTATTTTTTTCTTGTTCACTTTTACGCAGATGGGTAGCCCTTTGGGAATCTCAGATTTATGCAGAATATCTCCTGTCAGACATTCTGGGTATGTCTCTGGTTCCTGTATGCGGCTGTCCAAACAACAAGGGACCCGTGGTAGCAAGGGCTTCAGTTCTGGCTTAGCTGTCTAGATTACTGGCTGTACATCGTTTTACCCACTGTAAAGACTGCCTTTACTTTCTTGCCATCCTACTGGCAGATTAAAAATATTTGTAGTTACCGTTGAGAGTCTAACGTTTTTCCCCCCAGTCTGATGTATTAATTTTAACTTTTTTTTTTTAAGATTTTATTTACTGAGAGAGAGCAAGCACAATTGGGGGGGGGGGGTGGAGGGGCAGAGGGAGAAGCAGGCTCCACGCTGGCCCAATGCGGGGCTTGATCCCAGGACCTCAGGATCCTGACCTGAGCCAAAGGCAGACGCTCAACAGAGTGAGCCACCCAGGCGCCCCTAACTTTTTTTTTTTAATGAACAGAAGTTTTTAATTTTTATAAGGTCCAGTTTATCCCTTTTCTTTTTTCCTTTTTTTTTCTTTAATGGCAAGTGGCTCTTTGTGTCCCTAGATAGCTTTTGCATATACTTTATAATTCATTAGATGTATTTTTGGAACGCGTATGTATATTTTTACTTTTTACTTTAATTCAATTAATTAACATATAGTATATTATTAGTTTCAGAGGTAGAGGTCAGTGACTCATCAGTTGCATATAACACACAGTGCTCATCACATCACGTGCCCTCCTTAATGCCCATCACCCAGTTACCCCATCCCCCCACACCCTCCCCTCCAGCAACCCTCAGTTTGTCTCCTATAATTGAGAATCTCTTATGGTGGAGTGCCTGGGTGGCTCAGTCGGTTAAGCGTCTGCGTTCGGCTCAAGTCATGATCCCAGGGTCCTGGGATTGAGTCCTGCATTGGGCTTCCTGCTCAGCAGGGAGTCTTCTTCTCCCTCTGTCCCTCCCCCACCACTTGTGCTCGCTCTCCCCCTCTCTCTTGAATAAATAAAAATCTTAAAAAAAGAGTCTCTTATGGTTTGTCTCCCTCTCTGTTTTCATCTTATTTTATTTTTCCTTTCCTTCCTCTATGTTCATCTGTTTTGTTTCTTATATTCCACATGAGTGAAATCATATATCTGTCTTTCTCTGATTGACTTATTTCACTTAGCATAATACCCTCTAGCTCCATCCACCTCGTTGCAAATGGCAAGATTTCATCCTTTCTGATGGCTGAGTAATACTCCATTGTATATATGGACCACATTTTCTTTATCCATTTGTCTGTTGAAGGGCATCTTGGCTCCTTCCACAGTTTGGCTGTTGTGGACATTGCTGCTATGAACATTGGGGTGCAGGTGCCCCTTCTTTTCACTACATTTTTATCTTTGGGGTAAATATACCCAGTAGTGGAATTGGTAGGTCATAGGATAGCTGTATTTCCCAGTTTTTGAGGAACCTCCATACTGTTTTCCAGAGTGACTGTACCAGCTTGCATTCCCACCAACAGTGTAGGAGGGTTCTTCTTTCTCTGCATCCTCGCCAACATCTGTCGTTTCCTGACTTGTTAATTCTAGCCATTCTGACCAGTGTGAGGTGGTATCTCATTGTGGTTCATTAGATATATTTTTAGTCCAGCAATTTTAGTTCTCTTGATTTTGAAGGATTGTTTAGGGGAGCTAGTCTTCCACAATGTCATAAAACTTCCTCCTTGATTTTTCAAATGAATGTCTTATCTAATACTGCTAGAACCTCTGTGCTTAAATATAATGAGTCCTTTCTTTCTCCTTAGGTTCCAGGAGAAGGAAGACTCTTGATTTTTTTTCTGGGCAACTCAACAATTCTCCCCCTTCTCTTCTTTGGACGGTGAGGGATATTGGGTTCTTAGATCCTTTGTCCATCCTGGTTGAAATGTTTTGCTCCCATAGAAGGAAATTAATCATGTGGGGATTAACATTGTCCCTAGAGTACACCTACTCTAGTTGAGTTTCCTTATCAAAGTTATATTTTTCTATATGAGCCAGACATATGTATGTTATTTATAATCTGTGTTGTTCCAAAAGGAACTTAAATGAATTTGGAGATATATTTGTTCTTTCAATAAGTATATCAGCTACAAAAATATATATAAATTATATATGAGAAGGAAAAGGGGGGGAAAAAAGGACAAAAAAATGGAGCCAGGAATGAGACTAATAGAAAAAGTAATTAAAAGTATTCCATCACTAAATTGATTTGGTTTCTGAGTTTAGGGAAACAAAATGTAGGAATCTGGATAGTGAGAGATGAACAAATAATTTAACCAGATCTCTTTAACATGTGAGCTTGCACAACAAAAAATCTGATACTAAGGGACACCAGTATGGGCTTACTAAGTTGGACTTTTTGAAAATTGGTTTTTTTATTGATGTTGAAATAAATGTAATATATACTCATTGTAATAGATTCATACGTAGAAAGGTGGAAAGAAGTAAAAATTACAAGGAATCCCACTTCAGAGAGATACTTTCTTTTTTTTAAATGGGTTTTACTATATACATGCTGAGTGTATCTTGCTTTTTATCAGTTTGACCAAAAACTTTGGGAAACACTTTGTAGTCCGGGCACAATAAACATTCAGATTTACTCTGGGAGTTTGTGTTTTTGCGTTCCTAGCCCTTTACCGGTTCAGAGCTCTCAAACTCACCGTCTGGTCCCCCCCACCCCACCTCGGCCACGTGGAGGGGTGGGCGGGCGGCGTCGCTGCGCCTGTCAACCGTTCCACTTGACTCTCCCGCCCCCGGTCTGAAACCCGAAACAAACCTGTCGGTCTGTCCAGCCCACTTCCAGCCGCCCCTGACCCCCAGCACCGCCTGGGCGCAGCTCGGGCTTCTGGGAGCGGCGCGCGGGCCTCCGCCCAGGGGAACCGGGGCTCCCGGGGGGGCCTCCGCCGAGCCTCCCCGCCGACCGCCCAGCGCGCTCCGCCGGCCCCCAGACCCCCCCGCCCGCCCCTCCCGTGCTTCTGAGACACTGGCAGTGTTCTTATCAGAGCGCACGGTGCCCCTGTGGTCACTGACCACCGTCCCCGCCGCCACCCCAGACAGTGGGCAGTATAGGGCTTCGGTTTCACGGAAGAGACGCACACCTGCGCTAGTTAGTATCTCACAGTCTTGCCCGCCAGACGCCCCCCCTCCGCAAGCAGGCTGGGTGGGGGCTCCGAGGCGGGGCCTGGGGACAGTCCGAGCAGACGGCGCATGAAGCACCCCGCCCCAACGCCCGCAGACCCCGGCAGGGCCAGAGCCGGGTCCTGATCACGTGCGTGCACCTGCTGCTGGGGCCGGAGCTCCATTTCTACAGGAAGCCGGGAAACCCAGACGGGCACTGCGGGCTGCTTACGGCTGCAGCCGCGGGGTGGTCTTCCCAGTCCCGTAGCCCCGCCCACGGCCCCGCCCCAGCCCCGCGCGGCCGCTCCAGTCCGCCCCTCCTGCCTCGTCTCCGCTGCGCGTGCGCGTGCGCCTGCTGCCCGCGCTCCACACCCGCAGTGACGCCTGTTCCGCCAAGTCTGTGGCTGCCTCTTGCGGCGCCTGCGCACTGTCACGTGACGGCGGAACTAATCCGGCTACGCGTGCGCTTAGACGCCCTTAGTGCCCGGGAAAGGAAAAGGGGAACTACGGAGTGCGTCACACCCGGAAGCAGAGAGCCGGAAGTGGGGTTGGACAGGTTATTCCCCGGGGTGGGGAAGCGGAGGCCCAGGAGGAGGGGAAAAAAGAAGGTGGAGGATCCTGGCTGCTACTCTGAACCCGATACCGATTGTCTTAGACCCCAGAGACACAGAAAGGGAAGGGCGTCTCCTCCCCCTTCTTCCCCTCCTCCCTCTCCTCAGCCTTAGCCATGGCCGAGGCAGGGGCCGGGCTGAGTGAGACCGTCACTGAGACAACGGTTACCGTGACAACCGAGCCTGTGAGAAAGGCGGGGGGGTGGTGCTCCTCGGGGTCTTCGGGAGAGGCCGGGAGGGAGGGGCTGGGGCTCTGGGAGAAGCGGGCTGGACTGCCTGGGGTCGGGAGAAGCGCCAAGGGTGCGGGATTTCCGCAGTGGCAGAGATGGTGCAGGAGGCCGGCCAGGCGGCATGGAATGCGGAGTCAGAGTTGGGGTGCAGGTGCTGCTGCCCGGGGCGGGGACATG